>NC_142811.1:58709798-58847298 GCF_049724085.1 Artemia sp. Qi Xiang Cuo
AAGGACCATATGCTATAATGCTGGGGCTGAACCACCATTCTTTAGAAGTGTCAGTTACATAATTTTGTCAATAGTTCGTGGTAACGAACTGTAAGTAAGGAGCGACCCGGCTCAACACTAAACGAAACTCTAAAAAAATGGAATTTTGATACCAGTAGATACATAAAAAGAATCGTATTGTTATCCTTATTTCAAATATATAAGTTTCATTAAGTTTAGCCAATCAAAAGCTACGAGCCTGAAAAAATTTGCCTTATTTTCGAAAAAAGGGTAAAACACCCCCTATAAGTAATAGAACCTGAATGAAAATCACACCATCAGGTTCAGCGTATCAGAAAACACTACTGTAGAGGTTTCAAGCTCTTATCTGCAAAAATGTGGAACTTTGTATTCTTTGCCAGAAGAACGATCACGGTTGCGTGTTTTATATTTGTTTGTTTTTTTTTTTTTTTTATTTTTTTTTTTACAGGGGTGATCGTATCGACCCAGTAGTCTTAGAATATCGTGAGAGGGCTCATTCGAACGGAAATTACATATTTAAAATCATCATAAAAATCTGATTCTTTTGATGTATCTGTTGGTATCAAAATTCCGTTTTTTAAGTTTCGGTTACTATTGAGACGAGTCATTCTTACTGTACAGTTCGTTACCACGAACTGTTTGATTGCTTCAAAAATCGAATATTTTTGAAAAGACTTCAGTATGAAAAGACAACAATAAAGCAGTTTTAGTAAAAGTGATGTTTTAATTTTTTTGGTTTTTGATTAAAAAGGCACTAGAACTTTTAATTTCCGTTTGAATGAGCTCTCTTGCGACATTTTAGGACCACTGGGTCAATACAATCACCTCTGGTGAAAAAAATAAATAAACACGCATCCGTGATCTTTCTTCGGGCAAAAGAATATAATTCCACATTTTTGCAGATAGGAGGTTAAAAGTTCTACATTGAGGTTCTCTGATACGATGAATCTGATGGTGTGATTTGGGAAGATCGTTCCACGGAGGATGTTTTCATGGGGGAAGGGAAATATCTATGAAGGGGGCGTCGGGTTTCCCAGTATTATTTAAAAAACTATCAGAAATTAAATAAAAAATACAAGTTTTTTCAACTGAAAGTAAGGAGCAACATTAAAACTTAAAACGAACAGAAATTATTACTTATATCAGGACGTTTGCCCCCTAGTCAATACCTCATTCTTTACGCTAAAGTTTTTTCTAGTACTTTCAAAAGAGCTATCTATTCTAATTAACCTGCCTTTGTGATTCAGGGGTTCGTAATTCGAAGAAAATTTGAACTCTATTGTAAAGAACGAGGTATTGGCTAGGAGACGAAACCCCTTATATACGTAATAATTTCTGTTGGTTTTAAGTTTTAATGTTGCTCCTTACTTTCAGTTTAAAAAACTTTTTTTCCTATTTAACTTATTAAATAACTGAACAAATAAATAACTTGCTTTGCGTACATGGGCGTAGGGAGGGGGGGGCAGATGCCCCCCCCCCCTAGACCTTCAAATTTACATTAGATATGGCTGAAAAAGCAGATGGCTGGAAAAGCAATTGATAAAAGGCCCTCCAGCACACTATCGACTGCCCCCCCCCCTAGACAATATGCTGCCTACGCCCATGTTTGCTTATAGTAAAAGTTCCTTTCAGGGCCATACTCAGATGGCTTATACAGAAGGGGGGGGGGTTCAACTTTGACAAAAGCGTATTTTAGGTATTTTTTATTCTTTATTTAAACTCTGAAAAAAATCATCCCTCGGTACCGCCTTGGTGTCATGATCGGAGGCATACCACCTGAGCATTATTACTCCTATCTTTTTTTATTCTCGTATTATTAACCTAATTTAGGTTTTGGCATAGGTAGGTTTAGATTTATTAATTTTAAAATTTGAATCTAAGTTAGGTACTTAGGGAATCTAAGCGCTATTAATTAGGTAAATAAATGTGCAAACATCAAAATTTATAATGTAAAGAAAAGAAAATTGTTGTTAAGAACCAGATTGCGAAATGCTGGGAACCTTTCCAACAGCTTTGTATCACTTGAGAGCAGAGGCATAGGAAGGGGGAGGGGACATCATGGGGGTGGGGGGCTGTTTTCTTTTGTTTTTCATGTAATAGTCAGTGTGTTACCTTCACTGAACGTTGCTTTCAAAATAGCTTTCATTAGTATCTCCTATTCGTTTTAAAATTGATCGGATTGGTAATAGCTTGGTAATAGATTGGTAAACACACGAAATTTAATAACTCATCAGTCACTCTGCCACATAGATTAATCACAATTATTGTAACATTGATGCTATAATAATATTAATAGGACCACTATGTTTAAAAATACTGTATTTTGCTTAACTTTATTACGTATTAGGTTATTTACTTTAAAATGTTTACACACAAACTCACAATTTACATTTCTTTCCCTTCTTTGTTTCCATATTGTAAAGACTTTAAATGTTTTTCGTTAATTGCATGGGTAACAGCTAGGGAAAAAAGATTCAAAAAGGGGGATGACAAGTTGAAACCGGCCCCGGGTGTCAGAAGACCTTTTTACGCCACTACTTTAAAGAAATCTTGAAAACTCTGCTTGTATATTTATTTGTAAATGAATAACATCTCTAGTTGTTCATCCTTAGCCGCGTTTTCACGCTCAGTGGGTTCGAACACGGGTTGTTGTCGTCTAGTTTCAAGTTTCCGTCTAGTTTTCGCGGGTTCGAAGTTTCAACCCAGTGTTTGATGCACTAGATGCACTGATGCACTAGACGAGAACAACCCGTGTTCGAAGACGGGTCGTTCACGGCTCAACGGGTTGGAACACGGGTTGTTCTCGTCTAGTGCATCTAGTGCATCAAACACGGGGCTGAAACTTCGAACCCGCTGAAATTAGACGAAAAACTAGAAACTTGAAACTAGACGACAACAACCCGTGTTCGAACCCGCTGAGTCTGAAAACGCGGCTCTTGTATCTTTAGGGAAAGACTATTTTTAGGTCATTTAGTAAAACTTCACAAAGCCTCTGGGACGAAGAAGGGGTAAGGAGTAAAAACTAAAAATATTTTTATTGGTTTTTATTAGCATAGCCGAGCTTCTATTTCACGGTTGGGGGGGGGGGTCAATTCCAGACATTAATACTCATGAATTCTCTCCAAATCACAAGCCAGCAATGGTTAAAGTGTCTAAAATTGAAAATTTTTCTAAACTTTTAGGATGCATCCAGATCTCGGGGGAGGGGAGGGGGCTTGATATTTCCACCGTTCATTGCGCATTTATTTTCCATATACCTCGCCTATTTTTGCAATTTTTCGATGTCACCCTCCCCCGAGATTAGATCACGAGTATGTGTCAGTCCCTGAATTGTCAACATTACAACTGAATGTAAAATTACAAATACTGAGTCTAGAGAAGAAGTCATCATAAAGTAAACACCCCCTGGAGGCAGAATTACCCTGTTTCCTATACTAAAAATCAATCACCCTGATCGCCACTTCCAATGAAAAGATCCATTCCCCTTGAAGGGATCAATCCAAGGCTCTAGCCAAGAAGGGTGGTGAGAGCATTTGCAAAAATGCAAGAAGACAAGACAGAACTGAACAAAATGGAATGTAAAATTTGATATTGTCTCCCCAAGAGGCATAAAGATACAATTATGAATAAAATCAGATAGCAACTAAATACAGAAAATTATAAATAACACATGGCTATCTGTTATTAATAAGACTCATTACTGAAAGAAATTAAGTTTTTTTTACATTAATGAATCGTTGAAATAAAATATTGGCCATGTAAGATATTTTTACATAGAAATTTGTAATTATATATTAAAATTAATATGGTCACGTAAACATTGCAATGTTACCGTTTCACAATTTCATTAAAAATTATCATTTCACCGTTTGCCTGCAATTCCAGGGGACCACAAGCGGCCAAGCCTATTAGGCTTAGGTTTGGGAAGGCGTCATAACATCTAACCGTCAGGAGCACTAACGTCAGGACATCGACAAAATCCGTCATAACATCGACAAAAAATCCGTCAGAACCACTAACCGTCACAACATCGACAGTCATAACATCGACACGTCAGTTCATCGACAGTCACAATCGCTACCCGTCAGAACGACGACAGTCATAACACCGACACGTCATAACATCTAATTTATTTTTCATAACGAAAATCCGTCAGAACGTCGACAGTCATAACATCGACACGTCATAACATCTAAAAAAAATTTTCATATCGAAAATCCGTCAGAACCACTTACCGTCAGAACGTCGACAGTCATAACATCGACACGTCATAACATGTAATTTTTTTTTCATTACGAAAATCCGTCAGAACGTCGACAGTCATAACATCGACACGTCATAACATCTAAAAAATTTTCATAACATCTAAAATTTTAAAACTCTAGTTTTTTAGGGTTTAGGGAGAAAAGGTACCTAAGTTAGGTTAGGATATATAATGAGTAAATGCTATGCTTTACCCCCACCCCCCTGATGTGCTAATATATATCCTAAATTTGTTTCTAAACTATTATATACTTATTACTATTATATAAACTAATAAATTTTTTTTACATAACGAACATCCGTAAGAACCACTAACCGTTAGAACGTCGACAGTCATAACATCGATACGTCATAACATCTCACATTTTTTTTAGATGTTATGACGTGTCGATGTTATGACTGTCGACGTTCCGACGGGTAGCGATTGTGACGGTCGATGATTTGACGTTTCGATAGTATGACAGTCGACGTTCTGACGGTTAGTGGTTCTGACGAATTTTCCTTGTCGACGAAATGACGTTTAGTGCTTGTGACGGTTGTTCGAAATGGTAGCACCCCTTAGGTTTCACTTGTTCGCCGCCAGTAAGTTCAACCAAATTCAGTCCCAGATTTTGTATACAAGTCCAGTCGACATTATCCGTCACGCGACAACCCAAAATCAATCCAATCTTTCATCCCTTAATTCTATGACTATCTACCTTAGTTTAGCCCTAGGAGTGACCTATGGATGGATGATAGATAGACTTTATCAATAAATGAAATGACATCATTTTTATACAATCCTAAAAAGGGCTTATCCCAGATTTACCTCTCAATTACTCGGACTATCTGTCTTACTTTTTTCTACAATTAGCCATGTCTTGATGCCTTCTGCAAAATACTTGATTTTAATTCAAAATCAACGAGTTTTTTTAACCAGATATTTTGTTGTTTTTCAGCAAAAACAGCAACTTAGACAAAAACGTTGTTTTTAAGGGCCATCTCTAACACAAAAAAAGGCTTGCTGCTGTTTTAAGTGAATCACTATGAATTAACTAGGTAATTTTTTTTTACATCAAATGACCTTGTTATCTAGATCACTTAGAGGTTTCACAACTTCATAATTCATAATTATAAAATAGATTTTTGACATTTACCTTTATACTATTTCATGCTAAGACAGAAATAAAAAAGAAAACAAAACAAAAAGACTTATACGAAAAAAGTAGGAACATTTTAAACTATTAATTTTTTAGGAGGAGGGGTATACATGCTAGAGTTTCACCTTTCATCAGGTGATAATATATCCTGGAGATTGAACTTTGTATTATGGCCTAATCAGCTGCCTGCCTGGTATACTGGAGATCTTGGGTATGGATCCCATAAATGGCAAATTTCTTGAACCTATTCCAATCGTTGTTGCGTTTTGAACTTAATTAAAACGGAGGCTCGGAAATCTAGTGTTCTCAGCCGTCACCAATTAAGAAAGCGATTATTGGACAATATATAGACCAGTAGACCGGTATATACGTGTAAATTTTCTTTGGGTGAGGAGGGGATTCGCAATTTGGAAAAAAAACACCAAAAATAGGTGATTTATGTTGAAACGGATGTATCCTTTATTTTCTTAATTTTTATTACATTTTTTTTATTGAATTTACCCGTTATTTGTCCCTTTTTCGAAGCCACCCTCAACCCTGGTTTTGTGGCTTACATATTTTGTAAAATTTCTTCTATTTCCTTTTAAAAAAATGTTGGGGTAATTGGAAGTAGGTTCTGCGACATTTTTCGTCAAACTGAGATTCTTAGCTAAAATTTGTAAACTTAGCACACTTGATAAATTGGTTCAGTCTGTTCTTATTCCAAAATGCTTTATATCCCCTCTTGTCTCTTATTTCAATTGTTATAAAACCATTTGCCGTATTTTTGGCATAACACCTTTAATTAGGTATTGTTTTCTTAGACCACAATGCCGTTCAATGACGAACAAATAAACTTTCAAATGGGGATAGGAAAGCAAATAAATGAAACCACTTTTTAATTTTTCAATTCTCAAAATTATGTCTTGTAACATGAAACACATTCCGATACTGGTGGGACACTCCTGCCCTACCAACCACGTCTCTTGGGGCCACTCGTGATACAATCCGTGTAACCTTGGTGCATGCCACCTTGTTACACGATTTTTGAAAATATGGAGCTCCACTCTAATAAGACACAAAGGTAAATAATTAAAATTGAGACTATTCTGTCTGATCTGTTTAAGGAAAAATGTTGATCAACAATTTTGGTGTAATATTTTTCTCTTGGTTATAGAACATAAACAATGCCTCAGTAGAAAGACATGCCATTAAATTCAGCTGTAAACAGGACAACATTCTTAGCATGGGAACAATTAGGGAAACTGTTTATATAGCACTAATTACATTCCAGTCTTACATATCTTACGCCTTGAATCAATGTTTCTTGGAGGGGAAACTACAAAAATTAGCCAAAGATAATCAGTGCAGTCTCTGAGTCATTAAGTGAGGGGGAGACAAGGGAGTCGTATAAAAGTGAAAATGATTATTTCATTGGCCTAATAGCTTGTTATAATATTTCTATTATTGATAGTGTTTTATCTGAATGAAATAGCTGAGGAACATACTACGCATTGTAAAATAATTAGGACTGAGATGCATGCCAGGCGACGGGAGAGGGTGAGCTTTAGAAAATAACTTTGATTAGAAAGTCTAACTGTTCATTAGGATGAAATAATTTATATCAGAAAGTCCGATTTTTACGTTATTTGGCAGAGTTCCAAATCTTACCCAGAGGTAGTAGCTCCAGTCCTGGAGTCATTGACTGATGTTGAAGAGACAGGGGGAGAGGAGCCTAATGAAGGTAAAAGGACTAATTAATTCTCTTGCCTAAATTGTTTAGTTTTTCTATTAATGATAGGGATTTATCGAGATGAAATAACTCCGATTAGAAAGTCTGACTCTATTTTTGATGGGAAAGGTCCAGATCTTAGAGGCAGTAATGAGATCTTAGAGCTGACAAAAGATAACAACAAAAAGACGAAATGCGTGGCAAAAATCTATATATTATTTGATGAATCGTCACAATCTCTTGATGTGAGGGGGCACGGTTCCAGACTTTCCCTCTTCCCTGATGTACGGATCTTTTTGAACAGTATTATGAAATTGCTGTTGATGCAAATTGTTAAAAGTTAATATCTGTTAATGGTTAATAGTTAACAATGGTTAACATTTTAGTTCACAAATTAGTTGCTCAATAACCGTTACGTTAAAACACAGTTTTCGCCAAAGTCTATGCACTTGGGTAAAAATTGTCTTTAATGATGCATTTGTGCAAAGGCTTGTATTTTATGTGCGTTATGGACAACCTTCCCCCACCAAGAGACTGCCCACTAAAAAATAGGTACATCACATGGTCACACTAAGTTTGACGTAAGTGTGCAGTGACACCCCGAGGTGTACACAAGGGGTGGGTGAATGGACTACCCTTTGTACCCCATCCCCTGCTGGACTAATTTTTGTGGGATTAGAGCTTTTGATAAAAAATTCCGCGTTTTTGTTAAAATTGCGTTCAGTTAGTAGGGGGGGGGGGGGGTGACTAGGGACTTAGTCCCGAAGAAATCTTGTAATTTATACTATTTTCTTCAACTGGTGTGTAATTCTTGTCCAGTTGATCGGAATCTGCTGTTTTCACGTGTGTATTCCCTATTATTGATTTTTGGCTGAATCATCTTACTGATGAGAGTTGATTCAAGTTTTAATGTTCGTTTTTGTTTGCACTTGTGTATCTCCCCGGTAGAAATTTCCATTCAGTATTTGTTTTCTTTTTACACCTCTCGAGGAGCGACAATTTAGGGGGGGTAGGGGCAATTGCTCCCCTTAGATTTAAAAAGTATCTTTTTAGTGCTTTCATAGAAAATAGAAAAAAAATGTGTCCCTACGCTTCTTAGAGAAGAAGTTCGCAAGTATAAACCATTAAGTATCGTCATGTTCTCATGACCTTTTTTAGTCGATAAATTATTTAGTCTTCTTATAGAAAAAGAAGTGGAGGGTGCATTATTTTGAAGACAATTGGGACCCTTTTTTTGGTAATTTACAGCTTCACTTATTGTAATAACAAAGAGTGATAAAGAACCTGGTCATTGCCTTAAAAAAAAAAAAAAACTGTGAGAAAATGGATGCCTTATTTATTAGAATTAGAGTTCGATCCCATTCATTATGACTGAACCTTCCACTGGTGTGAGTTTTTGTATATGTGTATCGACATGTGTTTGTGTCCCCCGTATGATTTTTTTTTGTTTTAATTTTTCATACTACTCCTACGGCGCCAATTCGGATGGAATAGGGGTAGGAGGGGGCAATTTTCCCTCTAGATTTTGTGAAAGCCTTTTTCATGGTAATGTCATTTAAAGAAAAAAAATGTCCCACCTAGATTTCAAATTATACCACTCTTTGTATATACATAAAAAAGCCTTTTTCCCCTTGCATTATCGTGAATTGGCGCCACCGTACTCCTCTTATTTCATTTTGTTTTTGTAGATGTTTTAAATACATTTTTTATTATTATTTGACTCAAATATCCCCTGCTGAACCTTTCCAATTGAGAGCTGGATTCGCTTTTTGGAAATGAGTGGATATTGTACACCGAAACACCATGGAATCCTTTATGAATCAACAATATGCCACTGTACGCCCTAGCAAATAGAAAAGTATTATTTAGGCTAAGCTAATCCTCTTACTTGAGGGAAGGAGGGTATTTGCCAAGAGTCTACCGACGATCGATATCTAATTCCAGAGATTTTATTGCTTCAAACCAAAGGGGTTAGGGGAAACTGCCTAGTAGTGATTCCTTTGTAAAGAAACAAGATGGAATGTATTTCAAGAATTAATGAGGCGATCCACCGAATTTGGATTTTAGTTTTCTTTTTCTAAAAAAAATACGTTTTTTTTTCTAAAAAAAATACGTATTTTCTGAAAAAAATACGTTTTCTTTTTCTAAAAAAAAATTCTAAAAATATTTTAAGCACCTTTTCTGGGAAACAACAGCTATCACCGATAGTACAAAACGTGATTATCTCAGATAGGGCTTACCCCTCTGGTATGGCTCATGCGAGTTTATCCCCTCACCACCGTATTATCTGATTTTTTGATTTTGTTCATTGATTTTTTTTTTGTCACTCCATTCTTACTTTGTGTGTGTGAGTTATAACTAAATTAACTAATGAATTTTTTAGATAAAAAATACCGATAATGAAATAACCTACATAAAATAAAACGAAATTGCAGTTCAAGAAGAAAAAAAAACGGATCTAAGGTTTGTGAAAAAGTAAAGAAAGGAAAAAAACACCAATATTTTGCTTAATCAACCAAGGTACCTTGAGCACAGATAAAAAGCAAACGAAACAATAAGAAAAAAAAAATCCAAAAATTATGAAAATCATGAGAGAAATTAACAAACATCAGATTAAAAATAATCAAGATCCCCACTCCCCACAAAAAAAGTCGCATAGTAAAGGGGCATCAATTCAGTTAAATTAGGGAAGGGGGGAAAATGTATTTTTCAAAATCTAGGGGGTGGGGTGATTTTGCTGTTTTTTCAGTTTTTGCATTGAAATTAACCCAAAAGCCATTTTTGAACGAAAATACCGGAAAAAATTATTTTTTTTAAATCTACGGGGAGGGGACAAAAAAATCTTGGAGGTCTAATTTTCAGAATAATCTCATCCGAGATAAAACTAATCCATTGTTCCCCATGATACCAAGTGCCCTCCAAAAAAACCCTGCAGAACCCCCTTTTGGAAAATCCTGCGCAAGGAAAGACATCAAGACCAACAAAACTACCTGGAATTACTCCCCAAAGATTTCACACAGTTTCTCCACATGCTTTGGAAGATGAATCAACCGTATACTTTAAATTAGCCAGCTTTACAGTTACCTCCATGCTCATATCCCAATTAGAGTTACCCAATCAGTTGAAATGTATTATTCTGAAGAATTTGGCGAAAACCCACTTCGGCGAGACCATAGTTTCAGAAGCAGAAATTCAAATTGAGACTGTTTTAAGCCAACATAGGCCTCAGAGCTTAATTGAGTCAAGTCAATCACTCAACAGCAACAGTCAACAATGACTTGCCCATAACTGTAGTATTCCCGTGCATACTAGCAGACGTAGACCTAAACCCCCACCTTTTGTGAAACACTGCTCTCTCATAAGAATTAACTTACAAGAAGATATAAGATTACAACCTGATTCATCCTGCTTTCCTAACCAAAGTGACCCAAACCCCACCCCTCCTTCTCTGAAGCTAGCTACCAAGATTTTTCCACAGTTTCCTAACATCATACTTTGCAATGCCCAGTCGCTTGAGAGAACAAAATTGATATTCTAGACAGTCACATGCGAGATAATAATATCGGTGTTGCATTCATAACTGAATCTTGGAATGTCTGCCAAGACCGTGTTTTGCTTACTGGCAACTCATCTGAGTTTGTGACCCGTCATGATCATGGAATAAATGGAACAGGTGGTGGTGTTGGTATTTTTGGCGTAAGGATGCTCCTGCGTCTGTGCTTTCAAATTTTGAACTAAAAAACAATGACTTTGAAATGATATGGCTTTACTGCAAACCCGTAAAGCTTCCCCGGTCGACCTCTTGTCTAATTTTTGGATTAGTGTATTACTCTGAGAGCTCATGCTGCCGCAACGAACTCGTTTCATACCTGCAACATGCTGTTGATTGGAGCAAGTCCAAATATTCTGCCCCTGGCATTTGTATTCTTGGTGATTTTAACCAGACCAGTAAATCAT
Source organism: Artemia sp. Qi Xiang Cuo (assembly GCF_049724085.1). Classification (NCBI taxonomy): domain Eukaryota; kingdom Metazoa; phylum Arthropoda; class Branchiopoda; order Anostraca; family Artemiidae; genus Artemia; species Artemia sp. Qi Xiang Cuo. The sequence goes on from NC_142811.1 coordinate 58,720,890, forward strand.
GGCTTAGCTCATCATTTTGCCTAAAAAAAGTGGTGAAAACTCCTACGCATATTTCGGGCAGTACCCTAGATCTAATCATCACACACTTTGATAGTTATTTTGTTGATCCAAAAGGATCAATAAAATGGTCTGCCTTGGGCAAGGCAGACCATTTGATTATTGTATGGAAAGCCAAGCATGCAATGCCTAAGCCAAAGCGCCAAAAAATTACCTATCGTCCTTTATTAGACTCCAGTATACGCTCATATAGTCTGTGGCTGACTGAAGAACCATTTGATGAAATGTATGCTGAAAACAACATTCACAAGAAAGTTTATATATTGTGTAACCTCCTATATAAAGAGTACCTTGACCGATTCCCTGTAAAAAAATGTATAAAGTATGAAAGCGACAGGCCCTGGATAACTCATCATTAAAACAGCTTATCTGCAAACGATCACAAGCTTCTGATAAAGACATTCTAGGTGCTAAAAATCTGAGGAATAGAATAGTGAAAGAAAACCATAAAGCTAAAGTCAACTATGTTAAAAACTGGATTGAACCTCCATTTTCTACTAACCCCAAGCTGTGGCACAAATCTGTAAAAGGATAGCTGGGAAGATTCAAAGTGACGACCTTCTTATTTATAAAGACGACGGAAATAAACTTTCAGCGGAGGATGTTAATATGTTTTTCAGCTCAATTTGTAGTACCCACACTGCCCCATCCAAAAGTAGACGTGCTAGAATTCTTGAATAGTGCCCACCAAGTCAGACCCTAACCCTTGAATAATTCTCAGTCTAAAAAGAACTTGTCAAACTCCTACCAAACTCTTTCTATTACCCCGGTGAAATGCCTGTAAAATTAAGTTCTGAATATGCCATTTTTCTCGCTAGACCATTTTGTCGCATCCTGAATTCTGTTTTGCTGAAGGAGTATTTCCTTCTGTTTGGAAAACTGCATATGTGAGAGTTATACCCAAAACTAAACATCCTAAATCTCCAGAAGAACTGAGGCCTATATCTCTCACCCCTGCCTTCGCAAAAGTGTTTGAGGCATTCATTGCTCAAGCAACACTCAATGAGATTTCCACAAGCATCGATAAATACCAGTACGGGGGTCTCAGAGGCGGCAATACCACAATTTATCTAGTGCGCCTGCATGATACTTTAGTAAAATGCCTTCACCAAAAAGATACCATCGTTGATCTTGCCATGGTGGATTTGCGCAAGGCTTTCGACCTAAACTCCCACCCTATTGCTCTAATGAACCTAAAACTAATGGAGGGGGGGGACAGACTAACAGTTCAGTTAATCGCTGAATTCCTGTCTAATAGAACACAATGTGTGTTTGCTCTATTTGAGAGTGATACTCTGTCCTCTTCTCGTAAAATTACGTGTGGTGCCCTTCAAGGCACCAGATTAGCCGGGCTGATATTTGTGGCTGTGATAAATTTTGTGCTGAGGAACTATGACCAAAGATATAAATTTGTCGATGATCTTTCAGTTTTACTTAACTGTGAAGCTAAAAATTCAAGTGTTACCTCTTGTTTCCGCAGTTGAGCAAGCTAAACTAACCATAAACTCCACCAAATCAAAAGTTATTCGGTTTAACCCTATAAAGCGTGATCTTGGTGTCCCAGACTCTCTGTTTCCCCTGTCCAACAGTGCCAAACTACTAGGGGTAATATTATCATCGGAATTTAAATTCAACACCCATGTGGAATCAGTGGCATCGAAGGCATATAGTGCCCTTCAAACCATTATTACAATGAAACGTTTTGGTTTTTCCAGAGACCAGTTAAGAACTGCCTTCGTGACCTATGTCCGCCCCCACCAAGTATATGCCTGTCCAGTGTGGGGTCCTTTAGTGCAAAATTCACCATCCTTATCTGAAATGCTGGAAAATGTACAAAAACGCACATTTAAAGTGATTCTTGACAGGGACTGCATCAACTATAAGAAAGGACTTAGAACAATTGACCTACCATCGTTGTCCGAAAGAAGAGATAAATTGATAATAAATTTTGGTATATTCCTATTACACAACAAACACCATAGATTCATACCACCAATGTGTCGCACTCGAAGGCATGAATATTCTTTCTTGCCGTTTTTTACCAAAATGTATAAAAAGAGCTGGTATTTTTACCCTTTGTTTTTGTTTGTTTGCTTTTTTTTTTTTTTTTTTTTTTTTTTTTTTTTTTATTTGAGTTTGTAAAAATATGTGTAATTTGGCAAGTGCTACGAAAAAGATTTATGAATAAACCTGTACCTACCTACCTAATGCCCTCCCCTTAAATTGACGCCAGTGGCACAATAGGTACTCTGCCTGATTCAAGTGATAAAGATTATACATATGCGACAAAGATAGATTGGATCAGGTGTGGAAAAGTTCCAGTGCTGCCAATAGCAGAATTCGACATAATTCCAAAAACTGCCGACACTTTAGCAGTATAACTTGTGTTTTGACCGCTTTACATTGAGAAAAAAGTATTTTTATATTTAAAAATGGTATTTTTAGACAAAATCTGACAACAAATTTGAAAACTGCCAAGTAGCATTGCTACTTTGCTACCCCATTTTTTGCACAGCGGAAATGGAATTGTATATTTTGTAACTGCTTGAATTTGGCGGAAGTAAATAATATACCGTTTTTTTTATTGTGCTATCTTTTTCAATATTATTTCAATATTTTATTATGCTATCTTTTTCAATATTATTTCAATATTTTATTATGCTATCTTCTTCAATATTATTTAAATATTTTATTATGCTATCTTTTTCAATATTATTTCAATATTTTATTATGCTATCTTTTTCAATATTATTTCAATATTTCAGCATTTATTATGTTATTTTTTTCAATATTATTTTTAGATAAGGCTATAGTTTTGTTTGTCCTTTCTTGAAAAGGAAAGAAAGTAACCATAAAATTAAATGACCTCTGATTATTGAATGCTTTGGTTCGCTATCAGCAGTCAGGGGCGTTGTTTCGGGGGGGGGAGCAAGGGGGCAGTTGCCCACCCAATAATTTGGAGAAAAAGCTATTATATAGCCCATGTCCCTTGACTATCCCACATGAACCCCTCTTGCCTCCCCCGCCCCCCCAAAAAAAATGTTGGAGCTACGCCCCTGTCAGCAGTCACACTTTCTATGGCTATAATGCAAAAAGATTGGGCATTCCATTCGGGGAAAACCAGCTTTAGGGCCTCCTCAAATTCGGTCGAAAGAGATTGTAAGAAACAATCAAAGAAAATAAAGCCATCATGGGACGAAGTAAAGAGGGATCCTCTGAGCTCAGGGATGAGCCGCCAAATGATGGCTTTGTTCTGCGATAAGTTGTCAGTGGCTGTAGTAGAAGAAATGATACAAGGTAAAATAAAAGGAAAAGAATAAATCAAAAAGTGTTAAACTCGTTCAATTACTGATGCTACAACGATCTTAAACGTAATAGTTTTATTACTATCCAGCACCAAGGAAAGGCAATAACCAGTACAATTTGCACAACTGTTGTGTTCTCTATCCAATTGCGGATAAGGTAGAGATTGTGATTATAATTGTAAAAAAATGTTTTACGGATGAAGCATGGCAATTTGCCAAAAACTGTGCTTTTTTGTTATCAATCTAGGGCTAAACGAAATTTGGGCTTCTTTGAACGAAACGGAACGAGCTTACAAAGACTTAAAGGAATTAGGAACGCTCAGAATTAAAGAGGGGAGATCTGAACATACAGGGGCGGGGGCGTACATAGACGTGAAAGTCCCAGGTGGCTTAGTGCAGTAATCAATTGTTAGTAGCAATAGTCAAATCAAAAAACTATTTTTAGTAAATAAAGGATTCAGCGGTGTGCCATTCCTCCGAGCTTGCGGAGGAATGGCATACCGCTATCCTGACAAAATGTCACGAAACTCCTTCTCTTTTATGACGAAAGGCGAATCTCCGTATTTGAAACAAAATGTCTCCATCGCATAGCAGGGATCACCTACATCGACCGAGTATCCAATTGAAGACCTCCGTAAGCTCCTCCACTGCTCATACACTATCATGGACCGAATTAGAAGTCAGCAACTCCGCTGGCTTGGTCATATCCAACGAATGTCATCAAATCAACTCCCCAAAATCACGTTTGAAGAACAGGTACATGGCACATGACCTCATGGCCAACCTTGCAAGAGATGGTACAACAACTTCAATGGCCAGAACCTCCCCCAACTCCTGCGTCTTGCACCAGATAGAACCGAATACCATCGCCATATTCAACGGCTAGTGAGAAGAGAAAAAGCCCCAATACAGCCACAAAGGCCAGATGGGATATAAGTCAAGTCAAGGATACAAACAGGATAAAAATGTTTCTATTGTGGATATTACACCAATCACGATTTATTCACCTCACTTTATTGTTCAACACCAAGGCGGGGAAAGTCATAGTTAATGAGGGGAAATTACTAACGGCGAATTTAATGACACTTGAGTGCAGCTTATCACTGATGGAGTTAATTTCTTGGTTTAAAAAATGTACGTAATATTTTAAATTTGTGATTTCGTTGAATTATGTTAAACCTGAAGACAAGTAAAATATCAGAAATAAGGGGACCATTTATCCAAAAATATTTAATTCTAGAACACCAGTTCTCTGGACATGTAAACAATATCAACAAAAATGAAACAAAAACTACAAAGATAAAAAAAAAGAAATAAATTAATGAAATATGAAAAACGTTTATAATAAAAATGTATCATACGTCATAAGCAGAAACAACTTACAACTATTTACCAAAAGTAAATAAAATCAATAAAAAATAAAATAGTAAAAAGAAGTTAAGCTTTGCAATATATTTTATTACAAGATAAATTAATAAAAGAAATATTACAGTAAAATAATAAAACACGATAAAGGTCAATAACAAAATGTATAATGCAATATAGATAAATACAATGTAATGCATACCTAAAATAAAGCAAATCAATTGAAAATAAATAAAAAAAAGAAGAAAATAAAGTAAATAAAATATTAGGTATTGTATATTATAATCAAATAATTATATATATATATATATATATATATATATATATATATATATATATATATATATATATATATATATATATATATATATATATATATATATATATATATATATATATATATATATATATATATATATATATATATATATATATATATATATATATATATATATATATATATATATATATATATAAAAAATAATACGCGTTTATGAAATTATAATTCACTTATTTATGCTATAAGTGGATATATATCAGTACCTTAAAATAAGCAATCTATTTTCAATAATAAAAAATTATGTATTTTTAGATATTTAAAGGATGTGGGCAGCTCCGTCTCAGCAAGAGGGAAGCTCCAAATTTTCCCGACTCTTTCCAACGTGAAGACTCCAATTCTGCCAGAAACCCACATAGTATTCGAAGTGGGGGTGGAAAGCAAGGTGGAAAGTGGAGCGGAAAAAGGAAATCTTTAAAAGATGAAGATGAAATGTCGGAATTGGAACGGATGGTCCGAGAAATAAGGTCAAAGGTCAGATCAAGTCGTGAAGTTTGGTCCAGCCTACCGGGGGCTATGTGTAAAAATGAAAAAGTTGGAGGGGTTACATCATCTGAAGAAAAGTGCTGGAATGGTACCACTGAAACGAAGTAAGTCTAAATTCACTTGAAATCTCAGCTTTTCTATGTTTTTACCTTAGTTTCCGCATTAAAAAACTTGAATACCGTTAACGAGCTGTGTAGTGTAGAGTTCACAAACTTAATCTAAAATGATATGAAAGATATCTTAATTGGAGAATGTGCCGAGGTTTTGTGAAACCTGGGCCTTTAGACTTTAGACAGTGAAAATGAAATCTGATTCTTGGGATTGGTCAAGTGTAAACCTGTATAGCTGTATAAATCTTTAAAAATGAGAAAAAATAAAAATTTAATTAAAAAAAGACCTACGTGTGGAGTTATGTGGTTTTTAGTTTGTTTTTACTACTATCACTAACAACTCAACAAAGTACCAAGCCGCTGGAGGCCAACACAGCTACGAACGCCCCTCCTCCTTTCCAATCTATTCAAAGCATCCCTCTTCACACCTTCACAGGAAGTTCACATTTCCCATAAATCTTCACGACATACTCACAACCCAACCGCGGAAGACCTGCTTGCTGTTTATACCGTTTTTTCTGTTTTTCAACTGTGACTTATCTTCCTGTTCTTCTTTGCTAGATTTATCTTTTATTCTTTCAAACTGTTTTCAACTGTGAAAACACACCCTGAGTTTTGGTTATCCTACTTTTAAAATCTTCACTGCTCCCACCGTCTTTACTAATAATGCTACCAAGGTAAGTGAAGCTGTACACTTTATAAATCTTTTCGTTACCCAGTGTCACCTTTTTATCTTCACTTATTCCTAGCCTAAGCGACTTAGTCTTCTTAATATTAATTTTCGATGAAGTTTACTGAAAAAACTTGGACCTTGTTAAGGTCCGAGGACCTTAGACCTGGACTCCTCCTGAGATACAGGGCGTAAGTGACGAGCCTCCACTCGTCTCTCAAGTGCGAGAAGCGGAAATTTCTTCCACTCGGAGATTACGCTTGTGCTGGTGGCACGTCTGTCTCGTTCAAATGCTCTTCGAAATATATTTTTTGGTCTTCCCTGTCATCTTATGTCATCTGATTGCCTCTGGAGAAGCATGCGGGGCAATCTGAATGCTGACATGCGAATCACATGGTCTACGCAAGGCCGTACCCAGGATTTTTTTCGTAGGGGGTTTTACTCAAAGATTTTTTTGGGGGGCGGGAGGGGGGGGGTTACACAAGAAAACCTCAGAAACGCATGCAAAATTTGTTTATATCCATTTTTGTTACGTTTTTTACGAATCAAACAAACATTTTTTCGGGGGGGGGGGGGGTTCAAACCCCCTACCCCCCTTCTCCGGGTACGGCCTTGGGTCTACGTACCACCATTTTGTTGTCTGATTATATCAGATATGTCTGTCTGGTTTGTGAATAGGCAAATTTCAATGTTGGTTATTTTGTCCGCCCAGTCAATGTGTGAGGCGTTTTTCTTGCTCAGATTTAAGTTGTAGGCACTTCATTACAAATGTTAGGATCGAAAGGACGTTGCTATGGAACAAACGTAGTTTAAGTTGGAGTCAGTATTTAGTGGACCTTCATTGCGTTTGTTTAAGTTGCGTTTACAGTAAGTCTGAACTGCTCAGCTCTATCTGCTAGTTTATTCAAAAACTCATACAGTTTGTTTTTGTCCGTATCTGACAGACCAATATCGTCTCTATAGTCTGAATCCTGATTTTTGATCGGTTGATTCTAAGTTAAAATCAAGTTGTTGGACTGTGATTGAAAAGTTGAGAGCCATGGCTAATTGGAGAAAAAGCCAAGACAAATAGTCTAAATGAGGGGCATAGCTGGCATAAGCCTTTTTCAGAATTGTATAAAAATGATGTAATTTCACGTGATGATAAATAGTCTCTCATCATGGAATGAGGGTAATTCCCATAGTGTATGAGTTTCTATGAGCCATTTGAAGGCAGTTGGAAATCCTAAATAAAAGGTTGTCAAACATTTATGACTGACCGTGTACACAGGACTTAGAAGACAATTGGGCAACTGAGATTGTTCTTATTATATGAGCTTTGCCTACTGGAATTGCAATGGGGATGATTGTTTTAGTTGCGTTTACACGAAGTCCGAACTGCTTAGTTCTATCTGCTAGTCTGTTTCAAAACTCTCTCACTTTGTTTTTGTTCTGTATCTGACCGACCAAAGTCTCTAAACATCTTCATGTAACATCTCCAAAGTCTGAATCCTGCAAAGCACTGCCCATAATCTTGATCCTGTATCCATCCATTTGCATAAATATATACTTGGCTATGAGAATGAACAAGATTGGAGACAGCAGACATCCTTGTTTGACTCATATCATGACTGTGAATGTGATCTTTGATTGGAAATTGGAAGTTCTTGCGCCCTTTTTAAGACTCATAAGTGACCCTCTCCAAGCTGGAATTTAGTTTCTTCAAAAATCTTGTCAAAACTTAGATAAGTCTGCATAATTCATGCATCCACAGCATCAAGAAGGGTCAGTTTTCTTTAGTGTATCTTAGCCTTTATGGTACTATAGGCTCCTTCATTTTCTCTGTCATTTCCACTTGATTTGGGAAAATTGGCTCCAACTGTGCCCCCCTCCCTAGGATTTTGACGAAATCACACCACTACAACGTAGTGCTCCTTCTCTTCATTGCAATTATAAGGCGGACAAATCAGCAAAAAAACTAAAATCATATAGTCCTAAACAACTTAAGAAGGTGCAAGTCCAATTGGAAGGTGTAGTATAAGAATTAACTGATTGTTAACGTCTGGGTTTTTACGGCAAAAAAAGCTTACATATAGGTTTCGTAGTGCAGATGACTTTGCTCTGCCTACGTTTTGGACGCTTCATTTATGTAAAATTACACAACGTAAAGTAATTACGTTCTTTTAGCGTAAAAAGTTATACGGCTTAATGTGAAAACACGGTTGTGCGATGTGTTCACGTGGCTGCACGTTACGTGCCATGGCAATTTGCTTGTGTATTTGAATGCTACTTCTTTTTTAGAGTCGGGGCAAGCCCTTCAGCATCAATGGTAGCGAGCCTTCTATCTTTAGATGATGCAGTTGCTAGAAGTATGGTGAATGAGCAGATTGTTGCTCTGCGACAAATTACGCACAAACTTGAAAATGCACACAATGGCGTCGATGTTAGCTGGGAAGCTGATGGTAAATGCCTTTTATTTCCTTTTCATATCTGGAAATTAACTAAAGTTCCTTCATTTGCGCCTGGAAAATTTATAATTCGGCGACTGAATTTTTCAAAATCCATTTTATGAGGGTGCTTAAATTGAACCATACGGCTGGGGTGATGAATTTTGCAACATCTGGCTATTTTAGCAGATATATTTTGCAATAAAATTTTCATTATTCGTTCAAGTTAAAAAAAGAAATTATTTACCTCAAAAATTCCCATTGAAATTTCCGAAATAGTTTGGATACACAGTTCTGTCACTTGAAAAAAAACATCTTTGCCATCAGATATAAAATTATTACCAAAAGAGAGCTTTCTTGTAACTTTAAATAGTCAATTTTATCGTAGCTAATCATATTGCTCCTTAAGAGTACCCGTGTCTCAGGAAGGGAAGAAAGTAACTCGGGCTTTTTGCCTGACGTCGCTAGGTCAAATATTGGCCATTAAAATAATCACGAGATTGAATTTGTTTTTTAACGAGTTCAAAAACGTATGGAATGTTAAGCCTCGAAAAAACGGAAAGTTTTATTGTCACAGGGTTTTTATAAGTAAACTCTCTGTTTATCAGTGTTATTACTTGCCAAAGTATTACTTAGTTTTATTACTTACCAAACTTACCAAATTTGGTTATTAACAATTTTTTTTCTTAAACCTCACCAAAACAAAACAAAAGCGAAACTGCTATAATTTTTAGTAATTTTTTTTCACTCCTTTGCAATGACTGCACCTTCTATGCTTTCTTTAGCAGCTTTTTCTTTTAGAAGCTATGGAACTAACAGCAGCTTTCTTTATGATATCAGGGAAAACCACCAAACAAAATTTTGTTTTCAAATTTGTAGCGTGACTTTTCTGCATAGTTCTGAAAAATCAACTGTTTTTCCGATTAAGGGTAGGGACTCCACATGAGCTGCTCTCCTCATAAGGATAATTCCTAAAAAATAGTGTTACTAGGGAAAAACAAAATAGTTTTTATTGAAACCACTTGAGGCGTTCAAGACTAAATTAATTTACGGTATTTTCTGTACTAGAAAATATAAAAGAAATCGGGACATTTTCCCTACTTTATTATTGACACGTCGAAAGCCAAACCAACAATTAATATTTTTATATTTTAAAGATTTGATTAGATTGGCCCCTGGACGATTCTTGAAAAAACAAAACGCTAAAAATTCTATTTTGTCTGGGCAATTCTTAAGACAATGTCTGCGTCATCTTACATAGTACATTTTTTGGTAAGTATCAAAATAACTGGAACCTTGAACTTGGCTTTGTTCAACAAAAATGTTATACATAAATTTTATACAAAGCAGACAGGGTAGGCAACTCGTTATCTCGCCTCTAATAATAAAGAAAAGGAAAAGAAATTGCACATCAGTAGCTCTCACAAAGCACAAAAAAATGCATTACTAGACATAAATGTTTGAGATCAAAGAAATTTCAAAATGTTTTATAACTCTTGAAATACTTGCCAGGGATTGCCAATAGAAAGTAGGGGGAGAGGCAAGGATTTTTTTTATGAAGACACGATCGGGTACTAGGGGGGATTTTATGGGGGGAGGCGGCTATTTTACTTTTTTTCAATTTTTTTTGTTAATGAAAATATCCCAAAAGTTATTTTTAAAAATTTTGGAGAAAGGGATTTATACCCGTCCCTACCCTCCCCCCAAGTTCGTGCCCCTATACTAGTCAGCCTTAAAATGTGAATACTATCTTTAACTTCTAATTCTTGTTTCTCTTTTGATTGGTATGAAAATTGAAAGAAAAGAAGAACTCCAAAAAATAAAATAATAAAGTAAAAATAAAGTTAAATTGCTTCATAGTAATACAAAGTTAATTCAATTAGTTTATTAATTATTAAAATAGTTAGCTAAATTTAAAAATAAAAAAAAGATTAAAGATTAATAAGAAAACACCGGTTACTGAATTTATTTTCACCTTTTTTGCAGACATGGAATCAAGTGGAAGCGGGTCGGGTAGTGGTTTTACTCCAGACGATGACGAAGATGATGAAACTCACTATGACAGAGATTCTGAAAGACGGAACTACCCAACTGAAGGCGAACCAGAGCAAACTGAGACAGAACCAGAAGAAGACATATCATTTGTCACACAACCGCCACCCACTCCTCGGTCACATCCCCCCACAACAGCGGGCTCTCCAGCAGCAAACCCAGTGATACGAATGACTCCTGCGAGAGCTATAGCTACTTATTTAACCCCGTTTGTGGTTGTTTGGCTAGGGAACTGGTTTTAAATTTAAGCCGTCCATGACTTATTTAAATTGTGTGGCGTTCGTGCTGAGAGGCATCTATAAATGTAAACATTGACATCTATATGATTGTGAATTGGTAGCTTTGGACTTAGCGCTATCTATTGTTGTTTAAAGACTGTTTGAAAAGGAAATTGATGGCAGCACGTTATTACGGAAAGAATCTCAAAACGCCATATAATGTTTTGTTGTCTTAACTAGTTAACGAATTATTTTTAGTGTATTGCTAATCTTTGTCAAGATTTTCTTATACGTATTGGTTAGATCAGGTTTGTCAAACACTTTCGCCAAAATAACCATAGTGGTTCATTAGAGGGGGAGTGGGGTTACATTTCGACATGAAATTAGTGTTTTCTTCTTGACTCTCAAGAGCTTTCTTATCTGGATAGATTGTAAACCAACCTTAACGGAGATACCTTTGACCTTTCCACAGAGGGGGAGGGTGCAACAGAGTAACACATTTTTCTGTAGTTAGGAGAGTAGCAGATTAGTTTATTCTAAAACGTAAAAAATTTTTGTATATTGACATTTAGTAAATTTATTTAAGCCTTAAGGAAAATATAAGCTCTGGCCCTGCCAAATCGCTTTTCTGGCCCTTGAATAATCGAAATTGCCATCTTAATGTACGTCTGAATTCATACTGCTTTTAGCATATTTGCTGTTTTTTAACATTTTGTTTTGTTTGCAAATGACTGCACCAAGTCCATCTCGTATTTTGGAATCTAAGGATTTGTTCTTTTCTTGAAAGTTACAATTTTTTTTCTTGCATCAGGATCAGGAACTTCTTAGATATCTTGTATATAGAGGGGGGGGGGGGTCCTTGTAAGTGTTGGAAAGTTAAACTCGTGAAGATATGGGTATCTGGGGTCTTAATATACCCTGGTCCGACGTCTCCTCTAACCTTCTGGATCTGGACTATGTGTGCTTATCTCCTCACCGACGAGTCTGAATCGATTTTGTTGGCAAAAAAACCAGCAAGGGTAAATGACATAAATAGAAATCTGTTAATATCCGAAGTGTATTTTAAGGGCTTTTAAGTGTATTACCATCTTAAAGTACGTTTGAATTCATAATCTTAACTATATAACTATAACTATAATTAATATAACTATAACTATATCCTTGATGCATATTTGCTGTTTTTTTTTTTTTTTTAACTTATATGTCTTTGTTTGCAAATGATTGCACTAAGTACATCTCATATTTTGGAATCTAAGGATTTGTTCTTTTTCTTGAAGGTTACAATTTTTCATTTTACTTCAATTAGGGTCAAAAGCTTCTTAGACACCTTGTATACACGGTGAGGGTCCTTGAAAGTGTTGAAAAGTTAAATTTGTGAAGATATGGGGTTCTGGGGTCTTAATTGTACCTTAGACCCACGTCACCTCTAACCTGCTGGGTCTGGGGTCTGGACCATGTCTGCTTATTTCCTCAACGACGAATCCATATCGATTTTGTTGGGAAAAAAAAACGGCAAGGATAAATGATATAAATAGAAATCCGTTAATATCTGAAGTGTATTTTAAGTGTTTGACAGGCCTGTTGTAGAATTACGAACAAAAAAAGTGATATTGTGTTTTTATGCCTTCAAGTTAACTGATTAAGGCAATGTTGTGCTAGTCTTTTTTTCGTGATTAGGAGAGGAACAAAAAATTTAAACTGGATCGACCATCGCATTTTGGGACTTGTGCCTTGTTAAATTGCACAGTTTTTTCATCTTATTTTTTAATCCTTCAAAATTATGTCAAATATAAATTTGTGAAACTGCTATATTTATTTACTGTTTATATCCCTATTATGTATGAATGGAAGCATGAATTTATATCCTGGCAGTTTTGTTTCATAGCTAGTATTTGAGGCTATTTCAGTTCATTAATACAGGGGCGCCAAATTTGGAAATTCCTTTGGTTTTTTTTTATTGAAATAAGAGGTTTCTTTTTTTATTGAAGGGCGTTTTCACACAGTTAAAACAAAAGTTGGAATAATAGGAAGATAACTCTGCAAACCAACTCTGCAATATTTAAGGCTACAGTGATAACAGCGGTCAAATATGGTTCTGAAGCAAGGGCGCTCCGAAAAGCGGATGAAGATTTGCTAGATATTTTCCAAAGAAATTGCCTACGGATTGTTTTGGATACCCGGCCGACTCACCGTATTTCAAACAGTAGGCTGTACGGAAAGTGTGGCTCAATCCCGCTTTTTAGGGCTATAATGGGAGAAAGGTTAAGATTGCTAGGGCACATTTTGCAGATGAAGGATGACAAATTGCCGAAGATTTTCCTTTTCAGCCAACCGTATAGGGCCAAACGGAAAGCAGGTTATCCACGGTTGGGATGGGAGGATGTCATAAAGAAAGATTTAAGGGAAACGGGAACTTCCTCGGAGGATGTGAAGAGGGAGGCTTTGAATAGATTGGGATAGAAGAGGAGCGTGCGTAGCTGTGTTTGCCTCAGGTGGCTTGGTGCTACGCTGAGTTTTTAGTAGTAGCAGTAGTTTTAATTAAAGGAAGAAAAACAATATATCTGTCCTCCTATACTCACAATTTCCGTAAACTAAAGTCACTGAGTCTATGGAAAGGATGTGGGAATGGCCTACCAAAAGAGGTACATTCTAAAGAATATGTTTTTTCGGAATTAGGTTGCTGCAATTCAAAAGGCAGTATGTTACACTGCGCAGGTTATTAAGTTGAGTGGAAAAACAGAAAAATTGAGTTCAGACTGTTTGGCTGTTATCAGTAAGCTGTTTGTAAAAGACAGACTTTCTTTAGTAACACCAATTTGGTATCTCTAAATATTTTTTACTACTATTGCTACTAACAACTCACGGTATCACTAATGCGCCTGAGGCCAACACAGCTGTCTACTCGTGCACTCCCAATCTATTGAAAGCGTCCCTCTTTACATCCTCCCATGAAATTCTACTTTCTATAAAGTATTATTTATGACTTCCCAGGCCATTTTGGACCATCTTGCATTTCATTTAGCCCCAGGGGATGACCAAAAAGCACAATCTTTGGGATTATCCTTCGGTGGCCTAGCTATTTCTGTACAGACGCATAAAATCACTGTGGACACCATCTCCTTAATCTTAGTAAAGCCACATACCTCAGAGATCTATGGCTCTGAGATACATCTCATTCGCTTGACTCTGAAGAAACGAAACCTCTGGTTTAGAGGTTGGGGGAGTTTTTTTTATCACAATCTATCTTATACTATTACCTTTGAATTACTCAGTGTGCAGTCTTAGAGGACTATGCCATGGCTAATATTATTAAATTTTAAAATCTGGGGACGAAGATACTGGACTTGATGGTTGGAATCAGGCATGTAAGTAAGACATGGGCCTCTGGTGGGATACGTCCTATGGGGGTGGGAATCTTTCTGAATAGTCTTAGGATTATCACTTGCACAATCATCTTGAAGTTGAACTGACTGGGGGTCTGAACTAACTTGAGGAGGAATGGGGCTTCTTTAACAGTTTTAGTATTACCACTTGCGCAGTCAGTTTTGAAGTTGACCTGACTATCGACTAATTTATTTTAAAGCTCTGCGCACCATGAAATTTTGGAAGCTAGAGTGATGATAGTGTTCAAGCATGGTTCTGAAACGTGGGCGCTTCGGAAGAAGAAGGAAGATTGTTTACATGTTTTTCAGAGGAATTTCCTAAGGCCTGTTTTAAGTAGCCGTTTAATAGACCGCATTCCAAGCAGTAAGGTGCACGAGAATTGTGGCTCAATCCCACTTTTTTGGGCTATACTGAGGGAAAGGTTGAGATGGCTAGACAAGTTTTGCGAATGAAGGATTAAATATTGCCTAAGATTATCCTTTTCAGCTAACCGTTAAGGGCTAAACGGAAATCAGGTCGTTTGCAGTTGGGGTGGAAGGATGGCATAAAGAAATATTTAAAGGAAATGGAAACTTCCTGGGAGGATATGAAGGGGGAGGTTTTGAATAGATTAGGATGGAGGAGGAGTGTGCGTGGCTGTGTTGACCTCAGGTGGCTTGGTGCTGCGGTGAGTTGTTAGTAGTAGCAATTCGACAGTCGATACGGGATTGTCAATAACCGATACAGCAATATTATTTTATCTTTTGGTATCAGAAAAGACATAGTCGAGTCATCGCCAAAGATCTTCCTGCCAAAAAAATCGTCCCAGAATGAGGTGGGAAGGGGTAGTAAGAAGGGATTTAAAGGAAATTGTCACTTCTTGGGATGGTGTAAAGAGGCTTTAAATAAATTGGGACAGAAGAGGAGCGTGTGAAACTGTCGGCCTCAAGTGGCTTGGTGCTGAAGTGAGTAGTTATTAGTAGTAGCGGTATTTACAAACTGCTATAAAATAACCATCATTTGGAAATAGCCATCAGAGCGCCTGATAAAAGACGTCTTCAATTCTTTTATTCTTAACCGATTCATCATTCATACAAAAATCTAAATAACTATAATTAGTCATTCAAAAAATACTTTTTAATTGTTTAAAAGTCGAATAGAAAATAAAAATAGAAAGTCATGGGCTCATTTTCTTTTCTGCCTATAGTGCAATGTTTAGAAAATCCTTGCACGTTAATGGTTCAAAGAAGGTACCACTCGCCTACCTTTCGGCTAAAAATTTCTTGGAGAGCGACTTCAGATGCACCGCCAAAGTCTGCAATGTAGGTCCCATTTGATGGTAAGATTGCCTAGTGCAGCTATGGTGGCCTTTTTTCAGTTCTCTGATTTCCAATTATTTATTTGTGAGATAGAAAAGTGGACATTCCTCATTTATGAAGAAAAAAAAAGCCTGCTTCGTAGCCAAGTGCTCATAAGATTGAAGGAAGAGACTGAGCCAATCAATATAACTTGTTGTTTTGGAGGAAGCCGGTGAATTATTACAGCCAATGTTAGTATAACTGCTTTAACAGCGGGAAAAAGGAATTTTTTCGTCACGTCACTCGTAAGGCGC
The DNA here is from genome assembly GCF_049724085.1 of Artemia sp. Qi Xiang Cuo. Lineage (NCBI taxonomy): Eukaryota > Metazoa > Arthropoda > Branchiopoda > Anostraca > Artemiidae > Artemia > Artemia sp. Qi Xiang Cuo. Next base: position 58,736,891 of record NC_142811.1, read on the forward strand.
AAAGTTTTGAAGAAGAAATTGAAGAAATTATTTATTTAGGTTATTTAACTGATCATCGTGAGATAACACGGCTAATCGTAAGAGGATCATAAAAAAGTTAGGGCAGTTAACTGCTGAAAAGATGAGGTCATTGACAAGATAACTGAGGAGCTGGAGGATCTCCATGGGTGCTCTGGGAAGGTGAAAGAATAGATTCCCCCCCTTAGAAACACAAAAATATTCTAAAGGATTGGCAAATGTCTGAAAAGATTAACGCTTTTTTGGAAATGAAAAACTTATGAAGCCTGTACACCTGTGAAATTTCTTTCAACCCATTCCCTCGGAAAATCAGGCGGGCGGTACTGAAAATCCCGCCAAAAGGGAGAACCGAGAAATTTGATTCTAAAAAATGGCTCCCCTAATGTCCAGGAACATAAAAATGCGACACCAGTAAACGGCATAAACGGAACTCAGTCATGCAGTAATCTTCCAGTAAAGCTTCCAGGAATCTGGAAGCTTACTTTCAAGGTACCTGCATATTGGAATGAACGATTCTTTGCAATAAATGTTAAAAAAATTAAAAGGGTGCACAATTTTGGGTATTGAGCCCTATTAACCCCTTCAGCCGTCTCCCCTTTTATAATAACCAGCTTACAAAAAAAGTAAAATTTACCTACTTTTGTCTTAAATTTTTGTTTTTTAAGTAGGAAAAATCGTTATCCTTGTAAATAACCTCAAAATTTTTTTTTCTCTTTGACTCTTGAAGGCCCCCCCCCTCCATAACAAGTATGTTCTTATGTTTCTAACTTAATGGTTAGAGGTATAAAGGTACAATTCAAGTAAATGACGAAAATGAGTCAAATACCCAACGGCGACGAAATTAAGATTGCAGTTTTAATCTGCTAGATGGCTCTAAGGTGTGTATTTGTTACAAAGCTTGGGGTTGAGTCTAGAAAAAGAAATCATCTGCAGGGGAGTTTTAGTGTTTTCGTGTTTTCATTCTGTAACATAGTCTGCTTAGTGTAAGAATGTAAAATGGTCACTGATTGGTGATCTAAGAATAATAATCCACCAATCAGGAACAAGGTTGTTTTCTTTTCCACTCCTTGGCATTTTTCAATATCTTGAGGTGTCAGTTTTTGAGCTTCCGACTTTCGAGAGCGTATAATATGCCTACGCTGAATGAACACGGCTATATCCTGCTTGAAAGACGTTACTTTCATTCGGCCCTTGAGGATTTTTTTTTTGTTTTTATTTATACGTCTAAAGAACATATATCTAATGGCGCCCAAAAGACATGTACGCGATTTTCGGTCCTCCGTAATCAACACATGCCCTGGAAAAACAGGTTCTGAGGAATTGGAGTGCTCAAATTCCGAGTAACAGGGAGAGAACAATGCAAATAACATGATCAGCTAATGGCGCCCAAAAGACATGTACGCGATTTTCGGTCCTCCATAATCAACACATGCCCTGCAAAAATAGGTTCTGAGTAATTAGTGCGCTCAGATTTTAAGTAACAGCGAGAGAACAATGCAACTAACATGATCATCTAATGGCGCCCAAAAGACATGTACGCGATTTTCGGTCCTCCATAATCAACACATGTCCTGCAAAAACAGGTTCTGAGTAATTGGGGTGCTCAGATTCTGAGTAACAGGGAGAGAACAATGCACCTAACATGATCAGAAAAAGGATAAATGACAATACATCTAATAGTTTTGAATGCGTCACGAAGTAATAAGTAGTGTATTCGCTTCAAAGGCTTTGAACGGTATGAGTTTGATTTTTGGCAGCCTTTTTGTTCAACGATTAAACTGAGGTGCTTGCTAGGTAGACTTGGAAATGGATAGAAAAATGCAATAAATTCTAATCTATACATTTATTGACTAGAAACTAATCAGAATAGCTTACTTAAGATTAAATAACATTAGAATCTATTCTATAACATTAGAATGACATTCAGAATCTATTCTATTAGAAACATTAAATGACAAAAACAACTGACTAGTTTTTAAAAATCAGTACATTAGAAAAACAACTAACAATAAATAGACAAAACATTTGGCTTATGTTGAAGCTTAGCAAAATTGAAGAAAGCAGCAGTCATTTATTTAGAATTAAACGTTGGCGAAAATAGACACTAAGATTATGTCTAAAGAACTTCGCTAAATTTGAATCAGTAGACGTACTTTTTAAAGCCTCCCCCCCCCCTTTCTGAAAAATTTGGCCAAAGCTCTGTTCAACTGCCCCAGAGAACGTACCTTTAAACCAGAGCCGTAGCTAGGAAGTATGAGGGCACTCCTCCTAGGCTAAGCATCTATTGGGTACCATTTAGATATATTTCATGAACTCTTGGCTCACTTACAATGTTAAAGAGGGGGGGGGGGAGGGAGGAGCAGAAAATTATATAATCCATGGGAAGCTGAAAAAACTACCTTCGTCATTTACAAGCTAGAAATATTCTGGATTGTTAAATTCCCGAGAAAAAATACAGGCTAATACTGTCTTATTAATTAAATATGTGCATTTTAAAGGAATTTAGGCTTTTATCTATTGGAAAATCAAAAATAGCAAAGCTCGAAAAATAGCAAAGAAATAGCAAAAACGTAACAAAAATGGATATAAAATTTTTTGTATGTGTTTCTTGAGGTTTTTCTGTGTAACCCCCCCCCCCCGAAAAAAAAACCTGGGTACGGCCTTGAGGAGAACGAAAAGCTTTTTAGCCATGAGATTTTCAAAAGTTTGTCCATTTCTTTGTGCTTTAACCATGTGTTGGCAAACAACTTTCATTACTTATAGTTTCCCACTATATAGTTGCTATATATATAAAGAGAGTAGTAGACATCCCGCAATAGTAGAGTAGAGAGCATAATTTCACACTATATATAAACCCATAATGCTTTCAGCAACCCTTAAACAATAGTGTAAAAATAAGGACGAGAATCTACCAAATTACTAGGCAAGGCTGTATCCAGGATTTTTGTTGCGGGGGATGGGTACAAATTTCTTTTTTACAAAATGCATTGAAAATTTGTTTATATGTGGACAGTTTTTTTTTTTTGGGGGGGGGGGCTCAAACCGGATACCCCCCCCCCCCCCCAAGATACGGCCATGTTACGAGGTATTCTCTATTTCTTTCTAATAGTCACATAAGATTATGCGAAGCTGATGTTACTGGAAATTCAAGTCGGTCTCGAAAGGACCGATTTCATTTGGCGTTAAACGGAAAAAAACTGAATTTGAATCAACCAAATCCATACAGCAATCTAGAAAATACTTCTATGTCACCAGCGCTACTTAGTACATTTGAGAAACAAATCGAACTTAATTACAGAATTTAAGCAAATACAAGCTGTTTCTACTACGTTGACCAGAACAACCGTTGGACAAAAAAAAAACAAACAAAGATTTTAAACAGGCAACATTTTAATGGCACTGTTGATGTAAATTTGGAAGTCCCCCTTCCCCTAGAGGATAAGTATCCAAAAGACATGGTTTCACCCCCTCCCCCCCCCCCAAGACCAGTCAATATAAAAGAGACAGTTTGTCTTGTTCAATGCATAGTTTTTGAGATATGGAATTGGTGTTGACAAAATGAACGAATTAACAGAAGAAATTATTTTAGATATTCTATTTTTCTATTTTAGTGTATTTTAGTGTTTAATATTTAGAATTTAGTTTTATATACTAATTTATTTTTAAATATTTAAGATTTAGTTTATTTTAATTAATTTTAAATTTAATTTTTCATTGGTAATAAATATGAAGTTTCCAATCATAATTTCGCGTATTGGTCAGGTCGATCTTAAAAAAATTTAAATAAAATTTTAGTTTTATTAAGATTTAATTCAATTTGAAAATGGTTTAGATAAGAAAAAAATAAAAATTATTTGAAGTTAATAATTATTATTAAATTAGATAAAACGTAAATTAAAAACAATTAAAAAATTAAGTAAAGTTTTTCAATGGTAATGCATAGGAAGTTTTCGATCTTAGTTTTTCGTATTGTAGTGATCGATTGTAACCTGAATGTAATGGGTTCGAACACATGATTATTTTCTGTTCCTGATATCATAACACCTTTGAAAAACTTAATGAATTCTTATTTAAAACAAATAACTAATAATAAATTGAATGTAAAAGGCATATTCATACTCTATCTAACCCCTTCTTAATTGGTGTAATTATGGTCTTAAAGTTTCGAAAAATTAGAAAGCTAGTGCACAAAATTGCGGAAAGCCGATCTTGACTTGTTTTGATTCATGTATATGGTGATTTGAACAGACCCCGCCTTAATCTCTTTTATATTAGGCTCCTTATTAGGAGATATAAGACGGTTATAAAAGACCACACCTATCTCCTCTTCAAAGCAATAGCCATTCCAGACTTCTAACTGGGTATTGGTTTAATACTAAGATGAATAAGAAAACATAAGTCTATTAGCACCATTTTTCCTATTCGTGTTATTGGCAAGATGTGAAGTGCCCTTATTACCAATTACCACTACATCAGTTAAGACGGGGCTTCGGCAAAAGTGAGTTGTTTAACTTCGGTCCAATGTAAAGCACAAGGAGAAAAAATCGATGAACAAATACAACTACATTTTGTTTGTATAATTAGCTTATGGGTTTTGTGGAGTAATGCCAGATGATGTTATTGTTTCCTTGAAGGTGAACTTGAATTTCCTTTCTTGTCAGCTTCCCATACTATTTGGCAAGGCCGTTCTAAGAGGGGGGACATTCCAGGGAAAGCTATCCTGGAAACCGGGATTGGGGCTGCCGTGGAAAAGATTAAAAAAAGATGATTGCGTTTGTCATTTACTGCTTCATATGCAGTTTGGTCGGGTAGATAGCGCCGAGGTTAATTTCACCCGGGTACCACCACCCCTAGGAACGGCCCTGCTTTTTATATTCAAGTGTCTCCGCACAAATTTTGGTATCTTCGCTGATAAGGCTCTCCTCCTGATAGCTCTGGCGAGCTCCCTGACGAGGGCACACTCGAAGATGAAGTACTATCGCAATAAGCGATATTATAAGAGCCTCGACGGATATCAATTTCAGGAGTGCTGATGGTCTCATTCTGCTTCTCCAATCCTAAAATAGATTTTTAAATTATTGAGGACAAATTGAAAGGAAGCGTAGTTTATGCAAGTAAAATCAGTAAGTTGATAAAATACCTAGAAAGTATTTTTCTTTATCGGAACCTAACGAGCTATTTTGGTTTGAGCCATTCAAAAGGTTTTATGTGACATTTTTTTTGACAAGCTTAGTTTTACATTTTTGTTTACTTAAAAAAAATGTCCACATGCAGACCAATGAGTACGTGCCGAACTCCGAACGCCCGGTACCGAGTTGTCAAATAAGAACTTTATTTATGAAATTTAGATTTTTTATCGCACGGTTCAAAGCATCCAAAAGTTATTAGATTAGGTACTGCTAAATCTACTCAATTAACTAAAAATACCAATGGAGTATTCTAGTCCCTGTCTACAGTTATGGCAGGTAGTTGTCATGACGAAAAACTATTGAGTGGAGGATGTCGACCAACGACGTGCTCCCTCATGATCAACTGCAAAAATTTAGTGGTTAAGGTGCTTGGCCCTCGGACCAGTTTTACATTCCAGGACTTTTTATATCCCACGATTTTTATCCTAGATGAAATTTTCGGAAAAAAACAAATCAAACTTTGGGATTTAATTAACTTATTACAAAGTCGTAAGTTGAAATATTTTAAACTTCAAGAAATCAAATTATATTATAACAACCAAATCGAATTATTTGATTTGGTTTCAAAATCGTGATTGATATACATGTCAAGAACTGAAAAGCATAACTAACTTGATAATTATTCTTTGGAAGTATTAAAAATTTCATGAACAAAGCTATATGTAATTTTATTGAAATTAGTAAATCATAATAACCCAATTAAATTATTTGATCTGGTTTCGCAAAAGCATTTGGCATAATGCACGAAAAGCGAAATGGAAATCAAAAGAGATGGCGGATGAGCAACCTACCTATAATGTCATCTACCTCTTGCTTTCTTAGGAAAGTTTGCAACGTTTCAAAATGCTACTGTTTGAAAATTATAACGTCCAAAATTGGGTCTTTAGGACTAAATATTATATTGAAAAACTGGATTCAGCTTAAAATTTGATATATACACAGCGCTCAGCTTAAACAACTTAAGGGGCGTGTTTCATGGTTTTTGACAGATTTCTTTTAAGAGTTATATTCATTAAGAATAGGGTATCAAAAATAATCTGAAAATTATTATCGGGAAACATGAAATATTTCATGAACAGAATTAGATTTGAAAAATTTTCTCCTAAAATTATTTTGCTGATTAAATATTTGAAGTTCTTACTGAGGTTTGAAGATATTGATGATATGCTACTGATCTTACTAATTAGATTTTGTTCTTACTAATCTATTCTTACTAGCTAAATAATAATTTTTTATTTATAATCCGCTCCAATAAAGTGAGCAGATTAGCAAAAAGAAACAAGCGCTTCAAACAAGGAAAACAAAACACCAAACAAGTAAGGATACTGTTGGCGGGCAGGTACTTGTAGGTACCGTGGGGTAGTGTCTCAATAGCTTCGTACGTTTCGAACCAATGTTGGGGAGTCCGTAACATTATTTTCCATAATATATTCGGGAGGGGGGGAGACATCGCACATTAGTTTGAATGCAGTTTTAGGATTTTAAGAGACGTACAAAATTTTGGGAGAGGGGTCAAACCCCCTACAACCCCACCTGGACACGGCTTTGGTCCCTGAAACAGATATGAGATTTCGGTTTGCAATCTACGGAGGTAGATCATATGCACCGCAAAAGCACTGCCTAAGTAAAGATTGATGTGGGCACAATGTCTTATTTATCTATTTATCATTACTTTTTTTTTCACAAACCCACTTTATATAGAAGGAGTTGTCGTAGAAACTTCGATAGAAGCACATCTAATTGGAAATTGAATTTTCCAGTTCCCTTTTTAAGAGTGAAAGTGATTGGAGGGCAACCAGCCCCCCCCCCGCCAATCATTTCCCCAAACACATCCAGTCAAAATGTTTAAATAGTTGTTTTGTTCAGCATAGTTGAAAGGTCCAGTAATTATGTCTTTGGGGATGTCACCCCCCCACAGCCTTCAGGGCAAGGGCTATAACGAAGGGGATCATTTGATTGGAAGTCAGAAGTTCTAGTTCCTTTTTTGATTTAATCAAGGGTTGTCTTGAAGGAGGGGAATTTCCCGATCAATTTAAACATGTCAGAGAAGTGCCATTGCATAAATTTGGTAACCGAGAAGATTTCAGCAATTATAGACCTATTTCGCTACTGCTTATTCTGTCTCGAATTTTTGAAAAAATATTATATAAACAAATGGCTGAGTTCCTGGAGAGTAAGGATTTCTTTTATGCAAACCAGTTTGGTTTCAGAAAAGGACACTCTACGGAACATGCGGTTCAGTATTTGACATCTATGATTAATGGTGCTTTGGATGGGAAGTTGAAAGTGGCGACTATATTCCTAGACGTTTTGAAGGCATTCGACACAATGGACCATGTGACTCTTCTGAAAAAGCTGGACAACTGTGGTATTAGAGGAAATGCTCTTAAAATTATTTCATCATATTTAAGTCACCGATCTATGTATGTGCAATTGAGTGATGTGAAATCAAATGATTACCATGTTAGTTGCGGTGTTCCCCAGGGGTCCCCTCTCGGCCCTCTTTTCTTCTCAATATATATTAAAGACATCCACCAAGAAATCTGAAACTGGACAACAAATGTTGGAAATTGAGATGAAGCATACAAACCTAAGAAATCTCTTGTCCTGTTTACTGAGGATACGAATTTTTCAGCTGCGGAGCACACCGAAGCTCACCTTTTAGGGACACTGAGTAACGATATGGGAAAATTGGAGAAATGGCTAAGGCTAAACAAGCTGAAAGTAAATCACAGCAAATCAGGGTTCGTTGTCTGGGGCAGATCACCTTCATATTACCCCTGGTTGCAAGAGCTTACAGTAGGAGACTCGACAAAAGACGTCAGAAGTCAGTGATATACATAGGCGAAATAATTGATGTAACACTAAATTTTTCAGAGCATGTACAGTGTATATCGTCGAAAGTAGCAAGGAATATAGGTATGATAAGGAAGCTAAAGCATCAGTTTCCACAGAATGTTTTGCATCTTTTGTACAAATTGTATTTCTGTAATTGTACAAATTGCATCTTTTGTACAAATTGTACAAATGTATTTCTCATTAGTCCATCCTAATTTACTATGCTGTTTTTCTGTTTGGTCTGGAACATTTTATGTTCACCTGAAACCTTTGCGTGTTCTTCCGAAATCAGCTGTGCGTGGTATTTATAAAATCGATAGACTTGCCTCAGTTAGAAATATTTATCCGCGAATCCGTATTTTGCCGTTTTCAGGGTTGTGCTTATTTTATAAGCTTCAACTAATGATATTATTAATAATATTATTAATAATATTATTTAATGATATTATTAATAATATTAACAACGATATTATTAATCATATTGATCCAATGTATCTTTGTCATCTGTTTGAGACAGCTGCTGATGTCCATGGGCATTTAACGAGACAGGTTGGTATGTATAGAAGGCCGATTAGAGTGTTTGGGAGGTCGGCTTTCTTTGCTCGTCATATTCTTCCGGTGCTGTGGTCTCAGACACCATCTTCTATTAGGGATATTGCTGAAAGGTCTGGTTTCCGTGAGCAGTTGAGGGACCATTGCCTGCAGGTTTATGAATTCTAACTTTTTTTTCTCAATTAGTTCTATATGTTTAATATGTGTTATATATTTTTTTGTTTTGTTGTGAAATGGGAACCCGAATGAACTGATGTAAGTGGATGTAAGTTTTTTTTTGGAGTGGTAATACAAGCCCAGGTTACTAGACTTCATGTTTTTTTGTTGATTTTTTTCTGAATAAATCATACCTCCATTGAAAAAAAAGAGTCAAAAGTGATCGGACAACGACTAGCCCTACCCACGCTCTTTTTTCTCCAAATACATGCGACCAAAATTTTTAGATAGTCATTTTGCTCAAAATAGTCCAAAGATCATATAACAATGCCTCCAGGATTGACGTAAACCCCCAGAGCTTGGGGGGCCAGGGTTGTAAGATATGCCCCATGGGTATATAAGATTTTTATATAAGGGGTGGGTCGTATAAACTTCGGAGGAGCCTTATTTGATTGGAAATTGGAAGTTCTAGTTTCTTTTTAAAGAGCCGAGAGTGAATGGAAAGCAGCTAGCACCCCTCATACCATTTTTTCCCCAAATGCATCCAATCGAAATTTTGAGATAGCCATTTTGTTCAAAATGGTCCAAAGATCATATAGCAATTCCTCCAGGGTTGACACCCCCCCCAGAGCCTGGGGGAAAGGGTTGCAAGTTGAGCTCCAGGCATATAAGGTTTTGTTCAGAATAGTTGAAAGGTCAATCAATTATATCTTTGGGGATGTCAAGCCCCCACCCCACAGCCTATCAGGGCAAGGGCTGTTAGTTAGGGAACTCGTCCATTGTTTATATATAGTACGGCTTATTGATAAAGGTGGGCCTGTTGCACCTTTACTTTCTATAATGACAACGGGCATTCAGGAGAGCCTTTCAGAGTATGTAGAGGGAGGTATTGAGCTAAATCAAAATACATAATGTAAATACGGGTTGTCAGAATGACGTAGCTTAGGAATGATTGAGTATACTAATTTGGAACTTTTAAGAAATGATAAGGGAGATGATCCATTAACCAAAAATGCAATATTTGCACGCCACTACTACGACAGCAACAACTGCTACTACTACTACTACCGCTCCAACTACTGCTTCTGTGCCGAGTACTATCAAGGCTGTGGATATTGAAATGAACATCTTAGGACATGGTGAGCTGAAAGTTAAACTAAATCAAAATGCACTATGTGCAAACAGATTGTCAAAAGGGCGTATGTCAAAAGCGATATCTTTGGAAAGGGTTACCGTCTCAAGATGAAACCTCCTGGGTATCATGAGGGGGATGTTCAACTGAACAAAAGGCAATATGTGCATGCTACTACTGCTATTAATGCTTTTACTACTACTGTTACTACTACTACTAATACAACACTATTACTACTGCAAATGCTCCTACTACTACAACTACTGCTATGATACTAGTACTATTGTATTAAGGCCAAGCGTATGAAGAGGAAAATTTGACAGAACATTGAGGTAAAATATGAACTAAATCAAGACACAGTATGTGCATGCAGATCGTCAAAAGGGTGTATCTTAAGAATGGATTTGGATATCAAGTTGGAACTGTGAGAGAATACTTAAAGGGAAATATCACTTGACCAAAAAAGAAAGAGAGATTCTTTTGTTGTTTCGTTTTATAGAGATTTTTTTGAAGGTACACTGTCAGATAAAAGAATTTGTCCCTATTAAATTGTCATTTGTGCTTTAGAGGAAAATCAATTGATCAAAAGGTACTATGTGCATGCTACTAGTAATACAAATACCGCCACTACTTTTACTGCTACTATTACTACTACTGCTGCTACTAAAGTACTTGAACTACTACTTCAATTGCAAGTACTTGTAAGGTTAAGAGCATTAAGATGGAAAGGGCGTCAAAAGGGAGTCAAAAGGGCGCATCAGCAGTATTTTTGGAACGGCTTACCGTCTCAAGATGAGACGGTAATGATCTCAAGACTAAAATATTGAGGGGAAATTTGACCTAAACCAAAACACACTATGTAGATGCGGATTGTCAAAAGGGCGTATCTCAAGAATGGATCTGGGTTTATGTAGGAACTTCGAAAGAATGCTTAAAGGGGAAGATCACTTGACCAAAATGCGGTATGTGCTTGCTACTACTAATATTACTACCAATGCTCTTTTACTACTACTACTACTGCTGTTACCACTACTACTACTGCTGTTACCACCACTACTACTGCTGCTACTACTACTACTGCTGTTACCACTACTACTACTGCTATTACCACTACTACTACTGCTACTACTACTACTGCTTCTGTTGCAACTACTTGTAAGGTTAAGAGGATCAAGATAAACATTTTGGGATACGTATGAATTATACAGGTTATCAAAAGGACATATCGACAATGTCATAGCAACGGCTAATTGCATTAAGTTGAAGTTTCCAGGACTTGACGAGAGGATGTTCAACTGACGAAAAAGGAATATAATCTAAGTTCAACTGCCGACTACTGCTGCTACTTGTACTAGTGCTTTTACTGTTAATACTACTACTAGTACTAATACTAATACTGTGACTGCTATTACAACTGTGCCTAAGAGTGTGAAAAATAAAGTTTCAGGGAATATCGAGGGGGGAAAGTGAACTGAATCACAGCACATAGTCTGTATGTAGTTAGTCAGAAGAGAATGTCAGCAATAACTTAGAAACGGTTTATTGTCTGAGGCTGAAACTTACAGGAGTTGTTGTGGGGGATGTTGAACTAACCAAAGACAATATTTGCATCCTAATGCTACTGCATCTACTCATACTACTACTACTACTGCTATCGCTATAACTATTACGGCTGCTACTACTACTACTGTTACTAAAGCTACTGCTATTAATTATATTACTACTACTACTACTGCTATTACTGCTGGCACTCCTACTACTGATACAAAAGCTAAGGGTATTAAAGCAAAAATATTGGAGAATAGTGAAACAGTATTGAACCTAATCGAAACACACTATGCGCATACAGTTTGTTAAGAGAGCGTATCAGCAATGCTTCAGGAACGGTTTATGGTATTAAGTTGAAACTTCAACCGTGTCTTAAGACGGATGTTGAAGACAACCAAAGGTGTCGTGTGTTTGTTCCTATTAATGCTACTACTGCCACTATAACTATTGCTACTATGCAAGCTAAGGCTATTATGGTGGAGCTTTAAATGAATATTTAGGTGGATGTTGAACTAAATCAAAACGAACTATGAGCATGTAGATTGTCAAAAGGGTGACACAGCAATATCTCAAGAACGGCTTACTTTATAAGGTTTGACCTTTTATTAAGTTGTGGCTGATTTTGATTTAGGGTAAGTCTTGGCGGATACTATTAATACTACTACTACGATTGTTGTAACTAATGACGCTAAGGGTATAAGGGTGAAACTTTCACAGAACATTCAGGAGGAGCTTCGTTTTGAATTAAACGAAAAAGCTGTATGCAAGCAGGTTTTCAAAAGGGCATATAATTAACATCATAGGCAGCACACTGCTATCATAAATAGCAGTATCATAGAAACTTTTAACGGAGCTAATGCGATTGAAAATTGAAAGTTCTAGTACCCTTTTGAAGAGCCAAAAGTGATTGGAGGGCATACATCCCCCTTTCCAAGCCTATTAATTTTCCAAATACACCCAATCAAAATAATTAGATTGCCATTTTAATCATCATAGTTGAACGGTCCAGTAACTTTTTCTTTATGGACATTGGGTATGTGAACCCCCCACAGTTCCGAAATTTCCCATTATCCTTTGAAACTAAATATAGATTTAAAACTAAATCAAAAGACACTGTGTGTATGCTGGTTGCCATAAGACACCTCAGCAACATCCCAAAAAGGACTGAGGATATTAAGTTGAAGCTTTCAGGTCTACGGTATTATTACTTCTGTTCTTACAATTTAAATAAATAGAAACAGTGTAAGTGTATCCAGGCTGTCAAAGAGCATAGATAAAATTTTCGGGAATGGTATTAAGTTTAATTTTTCAGGTGAACCTGAGGAAATATAAGACTAAATTTAACTATTTGTGTCCAGAATCTTAAAACGGTACATGTTGTCAAAAATTGCTGAAAATCTGTTTTCCAACATTCTAATAGCAAGTAAACAATGAATTCTTGTAAAAAAAAACAAACTTAAAAGACTTAAAATATTGTTTTCTTTTCCCATGAAAAACCCTATATGAATAAAAAAAGAACAGAAATTGACTTATAAAACTTTCCCCACAAAAAAATCTTTTCAAAGAAAAGTAAAGAACTCCATTAAACCAAAAATGAGTAGAAATAAAAGTCAAATAAGCTTCCAAGAACACAACAAACACTAATCACAATCGATAACTAAATCAAACCCAAAACAAACAAAAATTACAATAAATAACCGAGTCAAACTCAAAACGAGCAGAAATTAACATGAATATGCCTGTTACCCCTCGTGTCTTTTGAAGACCAGAATATAATTTGTACTTTACTGGAAAAAAAAACAAAAACAAATGAATGTGTATTGACAGTTAAGGATTTATGGATATACGAATTTTTATTCCTTGCAGTCTTAATAATTTTTCATGTACTAAAGTTAAAAAATTAAGCGTTTAAAATGTATTTTATCATAGGTAGAGAGCCATGTAGCAGAGAGAAGGGTGGAGGTAATGTGTCAGCGGAGGAGAATAACAGGTTTAGTAAGTAATAATCTCGCTAATGATCTGTATACATGGATGCACAATCTTGTCATTTTACCTTACTTCACCGAGTTGCCTGTGTACCACAATTAGAAATCGTAGTTCTCGTTTTAAGAAAACTTTAAATTTTTCTGGGTACTTGTATGATATACGCCCTACCTAATGTTTTTCTAATATGTTTCTCTGACACCCAATCCTAATGAAATTTACCAAAGTAACATACAAATGCAATACTTTAGAAACATATTTGGGCTATATATTTGCAAATTAGGGGTGTGGGGGTAAAATATAGCGGGTCTGCATGCCTAATGTTTTACCTACAATTATTCTGCACATTATGTGATAAGAATTGTTTTCTAACTTCACACTGTCCAAAAACTTTACCCCCACCCTCCCCCTAATGTGCAAATATACAGCTCAAATTATATATTTTCCATATATTCTGTCACTTCTATTTGACTTGTCTCCCGTTAAGCTGAAATAAACTAACGAAAAAAAAAAAAAAACAGCTCTAAGATGCGTCAATGAATGAACAACTTGAGAGGTAGGATGTATATCATACAAGTACCTTTTTCTGGTTTCACGAATACGAAGCTGCTCTCCCGACTTTGGATCCAAAGAGCCAAGCACTAACTTTAGTAATATCTCTGAGGCCAACGTGACTCTTATACATGATAATGGTAGATGGTAATAAGCTTACCTAAGCTATGAATGTCAGGTCTTGATTTTTCTTCAAACGATAATTTCGACAGGATCTGTGTCTATCATCATCAGGTTCAAATTCCTTTGAACCTGATGGGATTTTGAACCTGATGATGACATTATGACATTCTTTTGAACCAAAGAATTCCAAAAAAATAAACAAAACAATAATTAGCTTCATTCGAAGTTGCCCTTTGATCTAGAATGATCTTCCTAGGGAAGTTACCCCTAAAAGTTTCTCTGTTGGCTCTTTTAAATTGCTTAATATTACGCTTAATGAGTTCAAAGATAGAAACAAAATAAGCTACTGCAAAAATTAGAAGAATAAAAATCATTATCCTCAATTGGTTTGACAGAATTTCAAGTGCCAAGTTTAAATAACTATGTTATTCCTTTGAACCTGATGGGAATTCGAACCTGATGATGACAGGCACAGGTCCTGTCGACATCCACAGCTTAGGTAGGCTTATTACCATCTACCATTATCACCAACTTTAGTTTTACCGACAAACAAGACATTGAACGAACAATGGATGTATTACATTGAAATCTGTGTGACTAAACAATCAAGTGTGTGATCTTTCCGAATATTATTGTATGTGACCATACTCTTGTGGTTATGTCGTATACGTGACCTTCAGTCTGTGTTTTTTTCAAGGGTCATTCTGCGGTGTGAAATCCTATATTTGACATGTTAATCTGCTATCACACGCGGCCTTACAAAGAAGAAGAGATGCACGGACATAGACTAAACATTGCGTTATTTATTCCCACATTCAAAGATCGCACTGGGCAAGATGGGTAAGACAATGATGGACAAACAGTGTAAGAAAAGAGACGTAGAATTAAAATGGAATCAGCAAGGACCTGTTTTTAGCCCGCTAAAACACCAAAAAAATTCAAATATTTTGGCCTAGACCATACTTGGGACTAAAAAAGCTTATCTTACTGCGACGTATAACCTTCGGGTCAGTGGCGTGTCTCTGTAAGCTCAGCCAGAGTCGACCCAACTTGGGTCGACTCTGGGTACTGGAGTAATGGGTACCTGGAGAAATCTGGGGAAGGTAAACAGGAAGGGTTTGCGAAAGCACAGGATGGTGGGCCCCAAACCCCCCATTGCACTTCCTGGCTGAAGGGCCAAGAAACGGAGATCAGCACCACCGGTAGGGACTCTTAAGTCCAATGCCGTATTCTATATATATATATATATATATATATATATATATATATATATATATATATATATATATATATATATATATATATATAGAATACGGCATTATTATATATATTATAATATATATATATATATATATATATATATATATATATATATATATATATATATATATATATATATATATATATATATATATATATATATATATATATATATATATATATATATATATATATATAATAGATATATTCACAAGAATAAAAAATCCACTAAGTGAAGATCTGGCAGACGACAAAATGAATAAATGTAAGCTTATGGGTTATCTTAAAACCTCTGAATTTCATGTTATTTAATATTTTTCTTTTTTTTTTACACTGAGAACAGCTAAGAAAAGGCCCTGGCCAAGTTGTTAGTAAAAAACAATTTTTTTCAATGAGATATTTATTTATTGCACGATTCGTATTACCGTAAAACTACTTGATTTTATACCGCTAGTCTTAGTCAATGGAATAAAAGTTCCAGTGCATAATCCTGGTGCCTGTTATGACTTGTGATTGTGAGAGGGCACTCACTTTCCACCAGCTGGGTACATCTCAAAACATAACGTGTGCTGCAACGTTCCACCCCGTTTAGCACGGTTTCTACCACGCTTGGTACAGTTTCTACCTCATTTGGCACAGTTTTCGCCACGCTTGGGACGGTTTCCACCACGCTTGGCACAATTCCCGCCACGATTCGTACAGTTTTTACCACGCTTGGCACATTTTTTGCCACGATTGGTACTTTTACACCACGCTTGCCGAGCACCACCTTATTTACACGATTTCAGAAAGCGAAGATACCCTCGGGCAACGATTTAATGATTAAGGTTCTCTGGCCTTAAATTGGTACTATTTTTTCTCCAGGAAACTAATCCCGTTAGAGAAAAATTAATTTTATGCAATTTAGCGCTTACCGTCTTTTTGCACTGAGACCAGCTTAGTAGAGGTCTTTGCCGAGTTGTTAGTATGTAAGAATATTGTTTATGAAATATTTGAGATTTAAATAATCAATGTTAAGGATTTGTATTTAATCTGGTAATACGTATTAAGTACTAATACTTCAGGTTTTTTTTGCACTGAGAACAGCTGATGGGAGTTCTTGGTCAATATTGTTCTGGTTTTGTTATTGTTCATGTTCTGGTTTTCGATGGTTGAAATTTTCCCTAGTGTTTTCGTTCTACGCTCTTTTATTAACTTATTTATTGTATATAGCATTCCGTTGTCTTTGGCCACAAAACAAATAATTGTTTTCAAATTTAGTGTAAAACTGCTGTTCTTTCCACAAAAGTTTGCAGGCTATGGCATGAATACTAAAGAGTCATCAACGACCAGCAGGCCGTATAACAATGTAGACATGCTATAAACTGTTGCCCTCCAATCTTTTTGGTCACCTAAAAAGGGCACTAGAAATTTTAATTTCCATTTGAATGAGCCCTCTCACGATATTCTAGGACCACTGGATGATACAATCACCCCTGGGAATAATAATAATAATAAAAAAAAACTAAAAAAATAAACACGCATTCGTGATCTTTCTTTTGGCAAAAAATATTAAATTCCAAATTTTTGCAGATAGAAGCTTGAAAGACATGCAATAAGGTTCTTTGATACGCCGAACCTGATGGTGTGATTTCTATAAAAATTCCACGACTTCTATGGAGCGTTTCCCCCTTTTTTCAAAAATCAGGCAAATTTTCGCATGCTCGTCGCTATTGATGGGTATCATTAAACTTAATGAAATTTGTGCACGTGAAATCAGCATAAAAACCTAATTCTTTTGATAGATCTATTGGTATAAAAATTCCGTTTTTTAGAATTTCGGTTACTATTGAGTAGGGTCGCTCCTTACTTACAGTTCGTTACCAGGAACTGTTTCATAAGAAACATGATTTCAGATTTTTTTCTAAATGAGTTATTTGATAAGGTTTGAACATTTTTCTCTAATCAGTTATTTGCTTGTTGCCTGCAACTAAAGACAATAGCGGCAGATATCCAGCTTGCAGGCTTTTTGCAGTGTAGGCCTGGAACAAGCTATGAAGTGTTAACTTAATTATCTTCGATGGCCTCAATGGCCTGATTTTGTCAAAAATTCTATCTACCTGAGATATTATATCAGGTGGATATCACAATGAAAAGACAAAACAGATGTTTCGGCTAAGACCTCCACCAAGCCGTCCTTAGCGCTCAAGAAAAGGGAAGTAAAAATGTATTTATAAAAAACTAAACTTTTGAAGTAAAACGTGCTTGAACAACACGAAATGACTGAACATTTGAATAAGCCAAGCAAATAAAAATGGCTCAAAATTCAGACTGGGCAATAATATTTTACCTAGCAATTAAGGCAACCTGTCTACTGATCTAATTTGTGTTAAGACGTTCAATTGATCTTTCTCTTTTTTTTAAATGAGAAGGAATGTGAGTTGATTCTCTTTTTGTTAAATTAATAAAATTTTGGCTTATAGATTTACGGCCTGGAGATGCAGGCAATAGCTGCAGATATATAGACTGTAATCAATGCGGGCCTAGTTCTGTATTACCTTGTTTATCCTTGATGTCAGTAGCTTGATTTCTGAGAGAGTTCTTTCCACCTGAACTATTAGATGGAACGCGGGAAACAAGAGTTTGTCTTCTGTGATTTGCAGTCGTTGTGTCTCTCTTGACCTGAAATTTATAATAGAAATTATAATAGATCATTTATTATAGTAAATTATGCTGTTATAAATTAATTATATTAATAATTAAATTGAAATTGATATACAATTGTAAAATTGATTTATAAACAACATAAATAATTTATATGATATGCAATTAACCTATAATTAACTAAAATTGATATATTATTATACTTCTATAATAATAAATTATAATACATTGAATATCAAGTAAAAATGAAAAAGAGTAAATTTTCAGTTTTACTCCGTCTAGGGAACACCACAAGTCGGCAAACAATTTACAAAAGGGGGAAGATACAATGAAATTAAAGACCTGATATGTCTTGCCTTGTTAGCCTTGCTTTGTGCAACAGCAACAATGGTGAATATTGTTGAATGAAGTTGAATATTGGACGGCCTTAAGATGTAAGTTCTTTCTGTTGTTCTGCTTTCTTTTGGTTTTTGTGTAGAATTTGTGTTTTCCCCCTTTTCTTTATGTAGTATTTCATTTCATTTTAAGTGCCCTTATCTATATTAATTGTCGTTTTCTTTCGTTTCTTTATCTTTCGGATCCCAACAAAATTAATAAGAATAGAGAGGGGGGCATATTTTTTTTTTAGAAAAAAAAACGTATTTGAGACGCCAAAACGTCCCTTAGTTCTATGGCTATCTACCTTAATTCTACCCTAGGATGGATGGATGGATGATAGAGGAAATCTAGCAACAAGTGAATACGACATAATTTTTTACACAATTCTGAAAAAGGCTTATGCTAGCTTTGCCTCTCACTCAGACTACCTGTCTTGGCTTTGCCTCCAATTGGCTAATGGCTTGAGGCAACTAGATTTTGAATTAAAATCAAGTTGCCATGAAGCCATTGGCCAATTGGAGACAAAGCTAAGACAGGTAGTCTGAGTGAGAGGCAAAGCTGGCATAAGCCCTTTTCAAAATTGTATAAAAAATTATATCATTTCACTTGTTGCTAGATTTTGTCTATCATCCATCCATCCATTCTAGAAAATAGCCCTAAAAAAGGAAATTCCCCGGCAATTGTTTTTTTTTATCTATTGAGTTGTTAGACCATACTCAATAAAGTGCAAGTCAAACAAGCGCAAACTCAATGAAGCATAAATATTTCGAACAGGTGTCGAAATCTTTTCTATTAGTAAAAAGAATAAAAATTTAAAATAGAAAATAAGTCAGTTTTCAGTAAAATTCGAAGTTTTTAAACGCTTTACGTCTGCTAGAGGCTAGGTAAGCCCAACTTGTAAATAAAGTACAGCGAATTTAAGTCTAAAATGTTCAAGCCACCCATTTCTTCTATTAGAACCCAGATTAGAACCCAGGGGGGGGGGAGCACGAGTTTTCAAGAAAAAAAATTACATCCCAAGGATATTTAAAAAAAAATTTTAAAATAAAAAATAAATAGATTTTGAGACCTTGAAAGACTTTGGCTTTGCTTCAAATTACGTTTATGTAGGAGGGATCGGCTGAAGTAATGCAAAAGACGGTATATGAAAACTTCGTATCTCTTAGATATACAGTTCATCATTCCAGCCTAAGTAAGTCCTACCGTTCGGTTCAATCTGTTTCTCCCAACTTATTTGATTTTCATCTGTTTCGCGAATAAAAATTTTGGTTTTAAATCAAAACCAAGATCTTTATAAGTTTGGAAAACAAATTATTTCTTTCTTTGAAATAGTTATGACAAAGATCCTTTGATATAGAAATTACTTTCTATATAAAACATGAAAATATATACTAAGTTTCTTTAATACCCCGGAGAACTTCCGAAATTTTAAAAAATTTGTGTAATTATAAAGCAGCCGCCGTAAGTCCATAGCTCTATTGGAGAAGTTATGCTGCACAGTGGAGTATTTTTTTTTTTTTCTTTTACAAAATTTTTTTTTACTTATTAATTATAGGAAATGAATATACCAATGGTCTTTTTTCCTCAAATTCAAAACACATAGAAAATGGAGAATTTTTTAACTTTTTGGACAAGCTGGGGTGAAAGTAAGACGGATACAAGAATTAGAGTTACAGTGGATGCTTTATAATTGCCAACTTTCTAATGTCATAACTCAAACTGAAAAAAAAACCAGCTCACAGGATTGTTGCTCATTTTAACCAACAATACGCGCCATAAAATCCTTCTTGAATGAGAGAAAAGAATTTTTGATGAGCCAAGTATGCTAGAACGGATTGGTGGACAACCATAGTTGCGTTTTCCCCCTTCGTTCTGTCTTTTTTTTCCCCTCTATATCTTCTTTCTTCTGTACCCAAGAAAGCCGTCTTGTAAATAAATCTGGTTTTTAAAAGCCCCCCAAAAAATATGTGTTTCAATCTTTCCGTTCTCCTTCAAATGTTTTGTTTTGGAACACACCACATGTTGAGTTATCGAAGCTGATCATATCAGCTTCGTCATATCATGTCAGCATCAGCCGTTTATATCAGCCGATATCAGCAGCATCAGCTGATACTATCAGCCGTTCTCCTTCAAATGTTTTGTTTTGGAACGCACCACATGTTGAGTTATCGAAGCTGATCATATCAGCTTCGTCCTATCATATCAGCATCAGCCGTTCATATCAGCCGATATCAGCAGCATCAGCCGATCATATCAGCCGTTCTCCTTCAAATGATTTGTTTCGGAACGCACCACATTTTGAGTTATCGAAGCTGATATGATGTTATGATGTTAAACAGGGTCATAATATCAAATTTCTAGATTGTATCTTGGTCTTTCTAAAAAAAGTCTGAAAACTCCTTGACCACTCTGCTAAGCGAATAGATTTTAAAAATAAAGAATTATAATGATATAACAACTTGGCTACGAATAAAGAAAAAATACTGGCACCAGAATTTCAGCTGCCAGAATAGCAATGGAAAAGACAAAAAGAAAAGAAGGTGACAAGAAAAGACGAAAGTTAAAAGAATAAACTGCACCTTGGAACTTGTATTTCTCAAGTCACTGTATGGCTTTGATCTTGACACCGCCCGCTTGATCTTAGTGACTACTCTTTCATTCAGCATGCATTGAAATATGAAAATGAAAACTCCCTAAAACGAAGAATAATATGAAGAAAATTGTGTAATGAATAAAGATTGACAACTAAAAGCTAAAAATATAGGAACGGAAGAAAAGAGAGAGAGAGAGAGAGAGAGGGGGGAGGGAGAGAGAGCGAGAGAGAAGAAGGGACATGGAGAGGGAGAGAGAGAGAGAAGGGGAGAGGGAGAAAAAAAGATAAAGAGACAGAAAGAATGATATATAATGGAAGAAATACTTAAGAAAAGAATAAATAAAGATTGACCAAAACAGAGGGAGTTACACAAAATTCTGCTGTTACCTGTAAACCGTTCAAAGTTCCAAATAAGTAAAGAGGCCAGATATCGGGTATAAATGTGAGCATGCCAAACATCCAAGTTATGCCCATGATAAAGACAAGAGCTAGTGAGCCCTTCACCCATCGCCTGGAAGACAATTAGTATATATTACATTATAACCTCATTTATAGGGACAAGGCCTTTAAAAACCATTGGAATCAATTTGAAAATCCTAGGGGGAGCAAATTAATTTTCCAGTCAGCGGTCTAAAGTGGAAAATAGCAAACACTCTATGTCGCCTTATCACTCCCCCCACCGCCCCCCCAGGATAAAATTTTCCCCGAGTGCTTCAACTCGATCCTCTACCATGAGATTAAACAACTATTAGCGAAATATGGAAGAATGCAATCTGTATGTTTACGGGTGGTTACAGGGAACTAGGGAACATAACTCATAAGTTAACAATTATATATAGTAAAGTTTTATGTAAACAATTGAATTCTGTGTCTTATTTTAAGAGCATAAATAAAACTGAGTTTCCTAATTATCTTCATATGTCATATTAGTAAATTCCTATTTGTCCAATTAATAAAAATAAAATGATAACTAACAACAACATTTTATTATAATTAGGATTGTGTGATTTAATTCATTATTAAAATCTATCATAGGCAGCGCGCTAGCACTGCCTAAGTAAAGAACGATGTGGGCACACTGTATTTTTTTGTTTTTTTTTCTCCATACCCGGGCACTTCGTATCGAAGAAGTTGTCGTAGAAACTTTAGAAAGAGTTCAATTGATTGGAAATTGGAATGGCTAGTGCCAATTCCAACATTGGCCAGATATTGGAGGGGAGGGCCATTAGCCCCCCCCACGTTCTTACATCCCCCAAACACATTTACTCAATATTGCTATGTGGCAATTTTGTTCATTGCCGTTATTTTCCTAATCAAAAATATGTTTTTGAGTAGGATACTCCCCCACAACCCTCGGGGCAAGGGTTTTAAGTTATGCCCTGAGGGCATATCAGGTTTTTATAGAAGGCGTTGTCGTAGAAACTTCAAAACAGGCTCATTCGATTGGAAATTCAAAGGGCTAGTACCCTTTTTAATAGTCGAAAGTGATTGGAGGGCAACTAGCCCCCCCCCCCCCACCCATCAGTCCCCCAAATACACCCAATCGAAATTTTGAGATAGCCATTTTGTTCAGCGTAGTTAATTTCCAGATAGAAAATATGTTTTGGAGGAGGACACTCCCCCACAGACCTCAGGGCAATGGTTGTTAGTTAGGCCCCTGGTACAAATAGGGCTCTTTTAAATAGTACTGTCCGAAAAACTTCCAAGCCTTCCAATTTGGCAGGACATTTGAAGGACCAGTGCACTTTTTAATAGTTAAAAGTGATAGGAATGCAACTAGCCCTCCCCCACGTCCATCATTCAACAAAACACATCCATTCAAAATTTTTAGATAGCCATTTTGTTTAGAGTAGGCTAGTTGATTTCCAGATAGAAAATATGTTTTTGAGAAGGACACTCCCCCACAACCCTCAGGGCCAGGGTTTTAAGTTATGCGCAGGGGGCATATAATGTTTTTATAGAAGGCGTTGTCGTAGAAACTTCAAAAAAGGCTAATTGGATTGGAAATTCAAAGGGCTAGTGCTCTTTTTAATCGTCGAAAGTGATTGGAGGGCAACTAGCCCCCCTTCACGCCCATCATTCCCCCAAACACATCCAATAAACATTTTGAGATAGCCATTTTGTTCAGCGCAGTTGATTTCCAGATAGAAAATATGGTTTTAAGGAGGATACTCCCCCACAACCCTCAGGGCAAGGGTTTTAAGTTATGCCCAGGGGGCATATAATTTTTTTTTAGAGAAGGTGTTGTCGTAGAAACTTCAAAAAAAGCTCATTCGATTGGAAATTCAAAGGGCTAGAGCCCATTTTAATAGTCGAAAGTGATTAGTAATTTTGTTGTTGTTGTTGTTCTTTAGACCAGGGCCCTTCGTATCGAAGGAGTTGTCGTGGGAACTTCGAAAGGGGCTCATTCGATTGAAAATAGAAAGGGCTGATGCCCTTTTTAATAGTCGAAAGTGATTGGAGGGCAACTAATCCCCCTCCCACTTCCACCCTCCCATTTGCCCATTTAGTTTAAAAACTAAATGTTGCCTTAAGATTAAATCAAAATGCACTGTGATAATGCTAATTCCCAATAAGGCATCTCAGCAGTATCCCAAGAATGACTGAGGGTATTATGTTCAAATTTTCGAGGCAACTTTTGCTCTTAAAATATAACCAAATCAAAATAGTGTAAGTGTATCAAAGCTATCAAAGAAAGAAAACAGATTTTTTTGCGAATGGTATCGAGTTTTCCATTTCAGGTCAACTAGAGGAGGTATGAAACTAAATTAAACAGTACTATTTGTGTTCTGATTTTTAAAAGGGTGCATGTTGTTAGAAATTACAAAAAATTTTACTTGAGCTTACGAAAACCAGGGAAAACCATAAAGTCTTAAAAAACGAAGGGGTGTACAGTGACATTTTCTTTTTCCTTAGAAAGACCACACCAATACAAAAATAACGGATAGTAGCTAAAAAAACTTCATTCACACAGTGAGTTTTCCAGAAAAAAGTCAACAACTCATTCAAACCAAAAATTAGCAAAAATAAGATCAAACAGTCTACGAAGCTCGAAACTACCGCAAATCAGCATCGATAAATAAATGAAACCCAAAACGAAGAGAAATTAAAATAAATAACCGAGTCAAACTCAAAACGAGCAGAAATTAACATAAGTTGGGCGCAAAACCCCTATGCCTTCCCAAGGCCAGAACAAAATTTGCACTTTTCTGAAAAAAATATAAATGTTTTTACTTTTATAACTTAATAAATCAAATAATTTTAACATTTTGATTACTAAATATGAGTATATGTATATTAAACTGACAATGCACATTCAATTGTGTTTTTTTCAGTATAGTGCAAATTTTGTGAGGCATAGGGGCTGCCTAGGGACCTTGGGAAGGCATAGGGGTATTTGCGCCCAACTTATGTTAATTTCTGCTCGTTTTGAGTTTGACTCAGTTATTTATTTTGATTTCTGCTCGTTTTGAGTTTCATTTATTTATCGATGCTGATTTGTGGTAGTTTCGAGCTTGGTAGATTATTTGATTTTATTTTTGCTCATTTTTTGTTTAATGGAGTTCTTTACTGTTCTTTGACAAACTTATTTTGTGGAAAAAGTTTTTTTAATTAATATAAGTAAAAACGAATGTATGTCTGTCTGTGTGTCCTGTATGAATTAATACACTGTTCATCCAATCGGTAAGAAACTTCAGGAAGTTGTTGAGTATACTTGTGAAGATTTTAAGTCTATAACTTTTTCACCTCCCCCTCTTTTTATTTCTGACACTTTTTGTACTGACTGAAATTAGAAACCCCTAAAAAAAGCTTGCCAGTTGCTTTCGTTTACATTATTTACATTTTCTGAATGTCAACTATCTAACAACCGCTGAAGCCTAAATTCCATATACTTTTAAATCTAAAAATACGAAAACTTTCAAGAAAACTTTTTTTCGGCTAAACCAACCAAAGGCTGGTGCAAAACTTAACATTGCCAAAGTAACATAATATCTTATGTTGCATAGTCACAAATTTGATTTTTGTGTCCTTGAATTTTGTTTCTTTTGAGACCGCAGAAGCGCGCGACGGGTAAGCTAATAGATTATATAAATGGATTATAAAATATATTTACATGAATAAAGAATATCTTGGGTTTCCAGGAGACTGCCTACCAATAATACCCCCCCCCCCTCTAAAAAACAAACAACAACCTAAATGTGAGTCTCGTATCAGTAAATTCACAATCTTGTTTCGTTATTATTTTTTAATTTGTTAATTCCAATCTTCAATCTAGCGTCTTTTTTCACTCATGTCTGTGAATGCAGAAGCTAGGCAAAGTAACGGCTCTGAATCTAAATCAGAAAAAGGAAGGAAGTATTATTAGTTTTATTCCTTCGTCCACTCTCCCCCTTCCTTGCTACAACAATACCTAAAAGCTACAATTATCCCCTTACAAGTCATCCACTAGGCATTTCCGAAGATATTGCAGACATGCCATTTCTATGACCTGGATGCACATAGTTTTTTTCGATTTACCTCTCACCGTCCAGGGAAAAATTAAAATCTCCTCTCCAATTTACCGTACATAATTTATAAATACCACAGCAGGTTATAGTACAAAAAAAATGATTTTGTCTGAATTGGAAACAAAAAATCCCCTTCTTCTCCCTTCTTGCCCCTTCTTCTCCACACTAATGTTGAATTTCTTCGTCCACTCTCCCGCTTCCTCCCCCTTATGATGGACATGGTCAGTCATAAATCTTAGAACACATTTTATTTAGGGTCTCCCTTTGCCTTCAAGTGGTTCATAGAAACTCATAAACTATTTGAATTGTCCTTACTCCATGCCTATCAGCCTTAATTTTGCCCTAGGATGGATAGATGACAGACAACCTATCAACATATTCAATATGCGAAAGTGCATCATTTTTATGCGATTTTGGAAAGAGGTTATGCCAGGTTTACTTCTCATTCAGACTATAATAATAATAACATTATTATTTTATTACCCGTCAAAAGAAAAGAAAAGAGACGGAGTACATTAAAATACAAGAAAAGGAAGTGTAGGTCTAGACACAAAGTATCCGTAATTAATACTCTTACTTACTTACTTAAGTCCCATCCGTCCTTGAAGGTCGTCTTTGGGCCTCTTTCCTCGTAACGGCGTTGATGTGCCGTTTGTATGCTTCACGGTCTTTTGCTAGGCGAAGAAGGTCTGAGAGGCGGTAAGGTGCAAAGTTTTCCTTCCTCGTTTGTGAGGGGCAACCACGAGGACCAGAACCGTTAATTTGGCCTTCAAAGGTGATTTTCTGGAGACGGGACCAACTCATTCGTTCTACGTGACCGAGCCATCGAAGTTGTTGGAGCTGGATCGTCATGAGAATTGTTTGTTGTACTTTAAGGAGCTCGAAAAGTTCGAAATTTGAGATTCTATCAAGGTAAGTGATCCCGCCGATGCGGCGGAGGCACTTAGTTTCAAATGCTGCAAGTCGACGGTTGTCATTTACCTTCAGTGTCCATGTTTCACATGAGTAGATTGCGATGGGGCTGATCAGGGTATCAAAAAGTCGTGTCTTAAGCCGCAGAGACAAATCCTTGCTTCGCCATATGGGCATAAGGGCCTTGAAACTGGAACTCACGAGGGCGAGACGTCTTTTGATGTCTTTTGATGGACTGTTGTCGCTGGTGATCAGACTACCGAGGTAAGGGAACTCGTCAACCCACTGGATACTCTCTCCATTAATTTTCAGGTCTGGCTTAACTGTATCCTGTGGCTTTCGTGAGCAGCTCATAGCCTTTGTTTTTGATACATTTATGATCATTCCAAAAGAACTAGTGGCTTCGAAGACGTCGTTAAGAACGGCTTGTAGATCCTCGGGTGTTTCAGCCATTTCGTTGATATCGTCGGCGTAGGCTAGCTTATCTATCTGAACACCCCCTATATGTGCGCCACAAGTTGTCTCCACCAGGGATAAGACTGCTGTGAGGAAAAGGTTGAACAGCTCTGGAGACAAAAGGCATCCTTGAAGGACACCTGCGGAAGTCTGGAAACTGTCAGTGAGACCTTCACTAGTCATCACACGACTCCCAAATTTTGAGTACATATCCTTGATAAGATCTACTAGGTTTCGTGGGATTCCGTAATGGAGAAGGATATGCCATAGGCCATTTCTCCAAATAAGGTCAAATGCTTGCCTAAAGTCGATGAAGAGCTGATACAGGCCGCGACCGAATTCCAGATATTTCTCTAAAATTTGGCGAACAGTGAAAATTTGATCAACTGTCGATCTCCCAGGGCGAAAACCGGCTTGGTATTCTTGGATGACTAAGGATGACACGGCTCTTATCCGTTGGAGTATAATTCGGGTGAAGATCTTGGCAGTTTGACTTGTTAGGCTAATAGGACGGTAATTATCACATATTGCCTTTGACCCCTTCTTGTGTAGTGGAACAATTGTGGCTTCGCACCAAGAAGTTGGGAAATGACTCTTTTGCCAGGCCCCGGATACAATCTTGTGGAAAAGATCTATAAGTGGTTCACACCGGACTTTCAGCAGTTCTGCCTGTATCCCGTCCGGGCCAGGGGCCTTGTTAGTCTTCAGCGCTTGGATGGCATCTTCGACCTCAGAACGGAGAGGAGGTGGGCTGGGATCTGAGACAGTAACGGGCAAGAGGTCCAGGACAGCAGAGTTTGGAAAGATATCAGGATTAAGCTTTTCTTTGAAATGCTCCATCCATCTCGATCGGATACCTTCTGTGCTTTGTATCTGAGAGCCATTTTTATCTAGCAGTGTACAAGAACTGAGGCTTTTCTTGCTTGTTAGCTCACGAACTCTCTTATACATAAAGTATGAATCGCCTATCTTAAAATCAGCCTCACACTGTTCACATTTGTCTTTAATGTAGGTGCGATGGGCTCTACGGGTGGCTTTTTCTACAGCACGCTTCAACTGCTTATATCTGTCCCTGCTCTCTCTGTCTGACCTGTTATTGTGTTTTCGTTTCTCAGTACATAATAAAATAATTTCATTTGTTATCCAAGGCTTTTTATCACCCTTTTTGGTTCCTAGGGTGGACATCACTACTTTGCTGATGATCTTAGAGGAGTCTGTGACCAGTTTATCGATATCCTCTTTAGATAGAGTTACAGGAATATTAGAAAGAAGGTCCGATATTTGAGTAGACAGTTCATCGATGTAGGTTTGGCAAATTTGAGGGTCTTTGAGAAGATGTGTGTTGAAACGAGCGGGTCTATTATTTAGCTTTGAGGAAGATTTCAGGCGTATCTTTAGTGCAGACATGACCAGGGAATGGTCGCTGTCGAAATCGCCACCTGCGAGGGTGACAGTATCTAGCACAGATGATTTCCACCGCCTAGAGACGAGCACGTAATCAATAAGATTACGGGTTTTTCCATCCGGCAAAGTCCATGTCGCCTTGCGACGTTCTCTATGTTTGAAGAGAGTATTGGTAATGGCTAGATCACTGTCTGCAAAATTCAATGAGGCGTTCGCCCCTCTTGTTAAGTCGTCCAAGGCCAAATTTACCCATAACATCTTCATTTCGAGCAGAATCGTTACCAACAATAGCATTGAAGTCGCCAATGACAACAATAAGGTCTTTTTTAGGAACTGCGTCAATTAAGCTTTGCAGTTGAAGGTAGAAATTGTCAGACTCTTCATCTGGTTTGCTGCAGTCAGGAGCATAGACTTGTATGATCGTGATGTTGATCGGTGATCCTTTCATTCATATCATAATCAACCGTTCTGACACAGGCGTTACGGAAATCAGGGATCTTTGTGCCTTATTCGACATCAAAAACCCAACACCTTGGCGATGGACGCCATCGGTTCTCCCATAAACTATCAGACTAGTGTTGCCGATCTTTCTTCGCCAGTGGTAGGGAGGTGTGTTTTTGAAAGTCCCACAATATCCCATTTATATCGGTTTAGTTCATTTAGGACAAGATCTATTTTGCCTTGTTTAGCAAGCGTCCTAACGTTCAGGGTTCCAACAGATAAAATAAATTTAGGAGAAAGCATAGCCTCCGGGTTTGGAGTTGTCAACACTGTTAAAGGGAGATTCTGGGTCGTCAGTTCGTCGGTTGTCCCGGACGCGGTAACTTCGTCGGTTGCCCCGGACGCGGTAACTTCGTCGGTTACCTATACTCACTAACACGAAAAGACTGGTTAAACCATGGAAAAAAAAAGGCACCGAGTTCTACTGGCGGAGAGTTCAAACCACGGATGGTTTTCAATATTCTTATTAAACTTCGAGACCTGATTAAGGATGGCTAAAGTTGGGTCTGTTATATTATATTTCCTAATAAGAGATGAATTTCGGGACCAAAGTGGGAGACGAAGCAGAAATTTATCATACTTAGAAAACAGATCGAAGCATACGTTTATCGATCTCAGGACTAATTCTCTAAAAAGGACTCAAATACAAGAAGTGGGAGAGGACAATTGAATTATAAAGGCGAGCTAAAACTTTCTTTTGAATATTAACTTATTTGAAACAATTTTACGATATGCAAAACCAATTCGCTTCTGTACATCCGCGATAAGCATTCGGTAGGTTGTTTTTAGAGTTGAACTGATAGAAGGCCAAGGTATGTAAGGAACTGAACTGGGTTAACGTTGACATTTCCAAGAGCAATCGTAAAACCATCGGGAACTGATTTCCAATTAAAAAGCAGGATTCTATTTTTAAGAATGAAACAGTAACGCTATTTTCATAAAACATTTTAAAGGATTCATTTTCAGTGATTAAATATTTTGTGGTTCTATCCCACTTTCTAGGGCTATAATGAGAGAAAGGTTGATATGGCTAGGACAAGTTCTGCGGATGAAGGGTGGCTAATTGCCAAAAATACTCCCTTTTGGCCAACCATCTAGGGCCAAACGAAAAGGAGGTCGTCCACGAATTGGGTGGGAGGAGGTCCTAACGATTGATTTAAGGGAACATGTAACTTCGCTGGAGGGTGTAAAGAGGGAGGTTTTAAATAGATTGGGTTGGAGGGGGAGCGTGCGTATTCGTGTTGGGCTCAGGTGGCTTGGTGGTTCAGTGAGTTGTCAGCAGTAGCAGTATATTCAATAGCAAAAATTTCTTAAGAACATTTTGGGGGCGAGGGGCTTTTAAAGCTTCAGTACTAAAGAAAAATAAACGCTAATTCCTCAAGACAACGGTCGTCTAACAACCAAATCTTAATTAGTCTTAAATAATCCAAATCTTAATTAATAAAGTAACAGCCAATTCTTAATTAAAACTCCCTCATGTTTCTCTGAATACTGTTTTCCCAATTATGTGATCAAATATAAGGCAAAGCAATTTGCAGATGTTTCTCATCCCTTCACCAAGAAGATCAGCGCGCTGAAACATCCTATTTTTACTTTCACGACCCTCTCCTTAGCGGATATAAAAACAAATTTGTCGTACCCTGAAATACATAGGAAATTAATAATAGGTAGACAAACAGGCAAATGATGCAAATCCCTCACTGCAAAGGGGACCAAGGCAAAAAAGCCAATTGTAACTTGCAAGTCTTAAAATGGTCCTAAATCTCCCTTGTCTCAAAATTTGAACAAAACTTTTTTTTTTTTAATGTGTACCATAATACTAAAATTGTCAACCCTTGGAAATTTAAAACGATGAATCGCTAGAAAAACTTTTGTACAAAAAAACTGAGGTCATACACTTTGATCTTGATCACCTCATAAGAGACTATTCATCAGCGGTGGAAAAAAAATCTATATGTTTTGGTTCAATAGATGGAACGTTAAATAAATTGGAATGGAGGAGCTGAACAGCTGTAATGGCTTAAGGTGACGTCCGAATACAGTAGGTTGTTAGAAGTAGTAGTAGCAGTAGTATCAAATCATTTCAAAGTTACTCAAGAAGCCACTTATAGCTTTTATTCAATCAGCATAATAGTAGCTTTATTATATTTATTCCTTCCGTTGTTATTACACATTTTATTTATACAATTTTTATTATTGTTACGCAATTTATATATAATTATTACAACATTCGGTATATTACTTCATTGACGAATTGACAATTCAAAGTCAATGAGTAGTTACCTATTAAGCACTTTCAAAAATACATTCAAAAATACATTGAATTGCGCATAAGGTTTCAAAAATACATGAAAAAAATACATTGAATTGCGCAAGAAAAACCCATGCTTGAGACACGTTTGGTGGGTATAATCTGGTTTGGTGAGTATAGTCTGGTTTGGTGGGTATAGTCTGGTATAGTTTTTCAAAGTGAGTGAGTATTTGACATTTTTGCAAAAAGGGATAAGGAATTCGCAAATTGGACACTATGAACGATATTAATTAATGTTTTGAATAATAGGAGTGTGAATGATTCTAATTAGTGATTGGATTGTATGAAGGTGGAGAAAAAAAAGGGGTAATTAGTGATTGGATAATTTTTAACAACAAATGACTGAAAAGTGTTTTGGGGGAGATGGGATGATTGTGTACTGTATAATACACAAGTGATGGTTTGCACAGTGTTGTCAATTTTAAATAGTTTAGAAATAAAAATAAATTAACAAGAAATGGCTGAAAAGTGTTTTGAGGGAGTTGAGTTGCACGAGGGTTGAGTTGCACGAGGGTTCAGTTACATGCGGATTCAGTTACACGGGGATTAGTTAAATGGGGTCGAGTTACACGAGGGTTCAGTAGCACGGAGGTTCAGTTGTATGGGGTTTCGGTTATACAGGGGTTCAGTTACATGGGGGGTTCAGTTGCACGGGGGTTTAGTTAAATGGGGCTTGAGTTCCAAGGGGGTTGAGTTGCACGAGGGTTCAGTTGCATGGGGGGTTCAGTTACATGCGGATTCAGCTACACGGGGATTAGTTAAACGCGGTTGAGCTGCATAGTCTCGTTGGAAAAAATTGGAGTTCATACTAAAAAGTTCTATTAAGAGCTATTGCTATGGAAATGGCTCATTTTTGAATCAAAACTATGCTTTTCCGACTGAAGATACACATTTGAATCAGAAAATGTGAAAATGTATACAATTGAAACAGAGAAGTGTGTTTTGACGATATTTTCTATATTTTCGTCTGAAAAATAGGAGTTCACACTTAAAAAGTTCTATTAAGAGCTATTTTTATGGAAATGCTTGAATTTGCTTGCGTGTATAGGAATTCCCATGTTATTTGCTTGCGTGTATAGGAATTCCCCTGTTAGTTGCTTGCGTGTATAGGAATTCCCATGTTATTTGCTTGCGTGTATAGGAATTCCCAGGTTATTTGCTTGCATGTATAGGAATTCCCATGTTATTTGCTTGCGTGTATAGGAATTCCCATGTTATTTGCTTGCGTGTATAGGAATTCCCAAGATATTTGAATGCATGTATAGTAATTCCCAAGTTATTTGATTGCGTGTATAGGAATTCCCACGTTATTTGCTTGCGTGTATAGGAATTCCCATGTTATTTGATTGCGTGTATAGGAATTCCCACGTTATTTGCTTGCGTGTATAGGAATTCCCATGTTATTTGCTTGCGTGTATAGGAATTCCCATGCTTTTTTAAGGGCTTATGTTCCCTCCCATGCTATTATAAGGGTTTATGTCCCCTTCCTATGCTATTCCAGGAGCTTATGTTCCTTCCTATGCTATTATAAGGGCTTTCCCGTGTGATTTTTCTTTACTTGGTACCCATTAAAAACAAAATTTTTGTGTTAAATAAGTAGTTCTTGTATCTTTTAAAAGAACTTTAAGGGGTTTGAGAAACTCAATTGCCTGATTCCGTGTGGTTTTTCTTTACTTGGTGCCCATTAAAAACACAATTTTTGTGTTAAATAAGTAGTTCTTGTATCTTTTAAAAGAGCTTTACGGGGTTTGAGACACTCTGTTGCCTGATTCCGTTTGGTTTTTCTTTACTTAGTGCTCATTAAAAACGAAATTTTTGTGTTAAATAAGTAGTTCTTGTATCTTTTAAAAGAGCTTTACGGGGTTTGAGAGACTCGGTTGCCTGATTCCGTGTGGTTTTTCTTGACTTGGTGCCCAGTAAAAACGAACTTTTTGTGTTAAATATGTAGTTTTTTTATATTTTAAAATAGCTGTAAGGGGTTTGAGAGACTCAGTTGCCTGATTCCGGGTGGTTTTTCTTTACTTAGTGCTCATTAAAAACGAAGTTTATGTGTTAAATAAGTAGTTTTTGTATCTTTTAAAATAGCTTTAAGGGGTTTGAGAGACTCAGTTGCTTGATTCCGTGTGATTTTTCTTTACTTAGTGCTCATTAAAAACGAAATTTTTGTGTTAAATAAGTAGTTTTTGTATCTTTTAAAAGAGCTTTAAGGGGTTTGTGAGACTCAGTTGCCTGATTCCGTGTGGTTTTTCTTTACTTAGTGCTCATTAAAAACGAAGTTTTTGTGTTAAATAAGTAGTTTTTGTATCTTTTAAAATAGCTTTAAGGGGTTTGAGAGACTCAGTTGCTTGATTCCGTGTGATTTTTATTTACTTAGTGCTCATTAAAAATGAATTTTTTGTGTTAAATAAGTAGTTCTTGTATCTGTTAAAAGAGCTTTACGGGGTTTAAGAGACTCTGTTGTCTGATTCCGTGTGGTTTTTCTTTACTTAGTGCTCATTAAAAACGAAATTTTTGTTGTAAATAAGTAGTTCTTGTATCTTTTAAAAGAGCTTTATGGGGTTTGAGAGACTCGGTTGCCTGATTCCGTGTGGTTTTTCTTTACTTGGTAACCATTAAAAACAAAATTTTTGTGTTAAATAAGTAGTTCTTGTATCATTTAAAAGAGCTTTACGGGGTTTGAGAGACTTGGTTGCCTGATTCCGTGTGGTTTTTCTTTACTTAGTGCCCATTAAAAACGAAATTTTTGTGTTAAATAAGTAGTTCTTGTATCTTTTAAAAGAGCTTTACGGGGTTTGAGAGACTCTGTTGCCTGATTCCTTGTGGTTTTTCTTTACTTGGTGCTCATTGAAAATGAAATTTTTGTGTTAAATAAATAGTTCTTGTATCTTTTAAAAGAGCTTTACGGGGTTTAAGAGACTCGGTTGCATTGTATTTTCCATAATTTTCTTACACGAAACTAGAGTTTACGACCAAAAACCCTTATTAGCTCAGATTTTGTAGAAATAGTTTTATTTTTCAATCTGAAAATAGACTAAAGATTCAAATTTGAATCAGAGAATTGTGTTTTACATAATTTTCTTACATCTTCGGAAATCATTAACGATAACAAACATATTTTCGACCAGATGCGTTTTGAAAGCACATTCAACATTATGGCCGCTATTTTTTTTATCATTAACCCTTTAGAGACCAATTGCATCAACTTGAAGAAAATTCAAATAGAATCGTTACTGATATTGATATTAGTGCGTAAACTACAAACTGACAAAAATATCCAGAACTTTTTTTCTTATAGCCTTGACTTTGAAGACATTGCTTCATCTTAATTGGCTTTAGAAATATCATGCAAAATAAAACTAACCAAACAGTAGTTGCTTTGTCGAATTTTGAGCAAACAAAAGGATTGTAACACCTGATTGGCTCGTTTGTATGCAATTTCAAGCCAGTGAAAAGAAGGAAGTTTTTCAGTAAGGACACTCGATATCCTAAAAGTGTTTGATTCAAACTTTTACCTTGAGAATCGATGTTGTTAGCAGAATTTCAAAAGAATCGTTTATGAGTGCTGACGTATCTGATTAAATAATTTAGGTCGTATGATAGTTTTTTTTTTTTTAATGCAGTAGTTTTTCAGTAAGGACATTTGATATGCTAAAAGTGTTTGATTCAAACTTTTACCTTGAGAATCGATGTTGTTAGCAGAATTTCAAAAGGATCGTTTATGAGTGCTGGCCTATCTGATGAAATAATTTAGGTCGTATGATAAATTTAATTTTTTTTTAATGCAATAGTTTTTCAGTAACTTTTATTCTGTGTGTTTTTTTCTTCTTTACTTAGTGATCATTCAAAAACCGAGGATTTCAGTTAAATAAATAATTCTTGTACCTTTTAAAATAGCTTTACGAGGTTCGAGAGACTCTGCTGTTTTATTCTGTGTGATTTTTTCTTTACTTGGTGATCATTCAAAAAGCGAGGATTTCTGTTAAATAAATAATTCTTCTACATTTTAAAATAGCTTTACGGGGTTTGAGGGACTCTGATGTTTTATTCTGTGTGATTTTTTCTTTTCTCGGTGGCCATTCAAAAAGCGAGGATCTCTGTTAAATAAATAATTCTTGTACCTTTTAAAATAGCTTTACGAGGTTTGAGAGACTATATTGTCTTATTCCGTGTGATTTTTTCTTTACTTGGTGGCCATTCAAAAAGCGATGATTTCTATTAAATAAATAATTTTTGTACCTTTTAAAATAGCTTTACGGGGTTTGAGAGACTCTTTTGTTCTATTCTGTGTGTTTTTTTTCTTTACTTGTTGATAATTCAAAAAGCAAGGATTTCTGTTAAATAAATAATTCTTGTACCTTTTTAAATAGCTTTACGGGGGTTTGAGTGATTCTGTTGTCTTATTCCGTGTGATTTTTTCTATACTTGGTGGTCATTCAAAAAGCGAGGATTTCTGTTAAATAAATAATTCTCATACCTTTTAAAATAGCTTTACGGGGTTTGAGAGACTCTGTTGTTTTATTCTGTGTTTTTTTTCTTTACATGGTGATCATTCAAAAAGCAAGGATTTCTGTTAAATAAATAATTCTTGTACCTTTTAAAATAGCTTTACGGGGTTTGAGAGACTCTGTTGTTTTATTCTGTGTGATTTTTTCTTTACTTGGTGATCTTTCAAAAAGCGAGGGTTTCTGTTAAATAAATAATTCTTGTACCTTTTAAAATAGCTTTACGGGGTTTGAGAGACTCTGTTGTTTTATTTTGTGTGATTTTTTCTTTACTTGGTGATCATTCAAAAAGCGAGGATTTCTGTTAAATAAATAATTCTTGTACCTTTTAAAATAGCTTTACGGGGTTTGAGAGACTCTGTTGTCCCCAGCAATCAGAAATTAAATTATAAAAAAAGTTTCTTCACCTCTTGAATACACAATACCGAAATTTCATTCAACTTTCATGTAAGAAAATTATGGAAAGTACAATTCTCTACTTCAAATTTGAAACTTAAGTCCAGTTTTGGATACTCATAATGAAGAGGACTGATGGCTCTAATTCAATATTTGTTTTTTCATAAAAATATACTATTTTTTTCTTTTTTAATTTCGAAATTATTCAACTTTATTTTTTTTATTTTTTTATTTTTTTTTGTACGTATCTTAAAATAACAAAATATGATTACGGCTCTAACAATCGTACTCTATGATTTCTCAGAGACACGATGCGGCTTTACCATTGGTACTCTATGGCCGGTTATCGACACAACCTAGTTTATTGCATGTATTAAATCAGTATTTTTTACGCAGTGGAACGATAAACACATAAGTCATATCTTTAAAAAAAAGTGAAGATGGAGCATTTTAATAAATTCTGTTCACATAACAAGGTTATTGTAGCATTGAATGCCAACAAGGAGAAGTATTTAAACTATGAAACAAGTACAAGTGGTAGCACTATTGGAAATGTATGCATGTATTGTCATGACAGTAAGGAATTAAATTTCTTTGGAATACCGAAAAAATTCCTTTGTACAAATGGTGGATATGCGAGATTGAGATCTCCGGAGATAATTGCACTCAAAGAGAATGCCAACATAAAGATAATCGTTGATGATAGTGGACAACTCCTTGCTACTGTTGCAGGTAACAAATTACCAACTGATACATCCAATCGTCATCTTTTAGGTATTAGCATTCAACGGAAGCTCAATAAAAGAAAAGCCTACTCTTCTACTAATATCGTAAACCATATCTTGTCTACATGCCGAAACTGTTACCTGTGTAAAAATAATGTGATAATAGACAGTGAAATTACCAAAAAAATAAAAAGAGAATTGGCAGAAAATATCACCATAGAACATAAAGATGAATCGGTGAAAAACCAAGTACCAGGAAACGTTACTGCCATTGATCAAACAGTCAATAAACCAAATATTACCAAAGACGGAAAGCATATTGAGCATGTTGAAGATACACCAGTAAAAATTGTGTATGACTTAAAATTGAATAATGATTATTCTACAGATTACGAACTAAGAGAAGACAATAGCTACAATATCGAGAGAGAACATGGTGAACTATTTTATGGAACAGATTCAAAATGTTCAAAGTTGATCATTGATATTAATAATGTATAATAATATATTTTTGTATTAATATTCTACTTGACATTATTTCATTAAAAATATATTATGCATTACATTGCTATGTGTTCATTATTTTTAGAGTAAGCTAGCATATCAAACGTTTAGAATGTCTATTAAAACATCGGAGATGTAAGAAAAGGAATTTGCATGCATCTATTGTCAGACACATGGGGTAACATTGACAAAATCTAGGTATCAGAATGAATAAATTCTTTATTAACATCCGTTGTTGGATATGTTATTATGTCATTATGAAAAAATTTTAAGTAAGTAAGTAACAAACTCTTTTTTGAATTCACCTCTTGGAAACACAATACAGAAATTTAATTCAGGAAATTATGAAAAAAAAAATTAACAAATTCTTTATTAACATTCATTATCGATTGAAGTCGTTTCCTAGACAGACAATACAGCAATTTCACTAAATCTAAGTATAAGAGTAATTAAATTCTATATCAACATCCATTTCTCGGATACATTGGAAAAAGTTAACAAAATCTAAGTGTTAGAGTGAATAAATTTTTTTTATCAACATCTTTTGTCAGGTACTTAGGATAAAATTGACAAGATCTACGCATCAGAGTGAATAGTTTTTTTTATCAATATACTGTGTCAGATACATCAAATAAAAGTAACAAAATCTGAATTTCAGGATGAATAAACGCTCTAACAACATCCTTTATCGGATATGTCGGATAAAATTGACAAAATCTAAGTATCTGAGTGACTAAATTCTATATCAGCATCCTTTTCTGGGTTATATAGGATAAAATATCGGATAAAATTGACAAAATCTAAGTATCAGATTGATTAAATTCTATATCAACATCCTTTTCTCAGATACATGGGAATAAAATTGACAAAATCTAAGTATTAGATTGATTAAATTCTATATAGGCATCCCTTTCTCGGCTACATGGGATAAAATTGACAAAATCTAAGTATCAGAGTGAATAAATTCATTATCAACATCCTTTGTCGGATATGTCGGATAAAATGAACAAAATCTAAGTATCAGAGTGATTGATTTCTATATCAACATCTCTTTCTCGGATACATGGGATAAAATTGACAAAATCTAAGTATCAGAGTGAATAAATGCATTATCAACATCCTTTAAATGCATAATCTAAGTACCAGAGTGAATAAATGCATTAGTAACACCTTTTGTCGGGCTATGTCGGATAAAATTGACAAAATCTAAGTATCAGAGTGATTAAATTCTATATCAACATCCTTTTCTCGGATACAAAAGATAAAGTTGACAATATCTAAGTGTCAGAGTGAATAATTTTTTTTTATCATATGAAAAAAAAAATTGTAAGTAAAAAGTAAAAAACTCTTTCTTGAATTCGCCCCAGGGGCCTAGTAAGAGAGACATGCAAAAAGCTAGGTTCATTTATTTTTTACTAAAGCAATAGCTACCATCTATTTCAATTAAGGTATAGATGGCAGCACAACTAATTTTTCATTCATCCGGGCACCTGCAGCCAACTTACAATACCACCCTTTTTTCAAATATCTGCATTTACGTTAGGTTCATATAGGTTCCCTTAGCGTGGACCACGCTAAGGGAACCTAAATGAACCTAACGTAAATGGAGATATTTGAAAAAAGGGTGGTATTGTAAGTTGGCTGCAGGTGCCCGGATGAATGAAAAATTAGTTGTGCTGCCATCTTTACCTCAATTGAAATAGACGGTAGCTATTGCTTTAGTAAAAAATAAATGAACCGAGCTTTTTGCATGTCTCTCTCACTAGGCCCCTGGGGCGAATTCAAGAAAGAGTTTTTTACTTTTTACTTACAATTTTTTTTTTCATATGATAAAAAAAAAATTATTCACTCTGACACTTAGATATTGTCAACTTTATCTTTTGTATCCGAGAAAAGGATGTTGATATAGAATTTAATCACTCTGATACTTAGATTTTGTCAATTTTATCCGACATAGCCCGACAAAGGGGGCTAATAATGCATTTATTCACTCTGGTACTTAGATTATGCATTTAAAGGATGTTGATAATGCATTTATTCACTCTGATACTTAGATTTTGTCAATTTTATCCCATGTATCCGAGAAAGAGATGTTGATATAGAAATCAATCACTCTGATACTTAGATTTTGTTCATTTTATCCGACATATCCGACAAAGGATGTTGATAATGAATTTATTCACTCTGATACTTAGATTTTGTCAATTTTATCCCATGTAGCCGAGAAAGGGATGCTGATATAGAATCTAATCAATCTAATACTTAGATTTTGTCAATTTTATTCCCATGTATCTGAGAAAAGGATGTTGATACAGAATTTAATCAATCTGATACTTAGATTTGGTCAATTTTATCCGATATTTTATCCTATGTAACCCAGAAAAGGATGCTGATATAGAATTTAGTCACTCTGATACTTAGATTTTGTCAATTTTATGCGACATGTCCTATAAAGGATGTTGTTAAAGCATTTATTCATTCTTAAATTCAGATTTTGTCAATTTTTTTTATGTATCAGACAGAGGATGTTTATAAAAAAAATTTATTCATTCTGAAGCTTAGATTCTGTTAATTTTATGCGAAGTCTCTGACAAAAGATGTTGATAAAAAAAATTTATTCACTCTAACACTTAGATTTCGTTAACTTTTTCCTATGTATCCGAGAAATGGTTGTTGATATAGAATTTAATCACTCTTATACTTAGATTTAGTGAAATTGCTATATTGTCTGTCTAGGAAACGACTTCAATCGATAATGAATGTTAATAAAGAATTTGTTAATTTTTTTCATAATTTCCTGAATTACATTTCTGTATTGTGTATCCAAGAGGTGAATTCAAGAAAGAGTTTGTTACTTACTTACTTACTTACAATTTTTTCATAATGAAATAATGACATATCCAACAATGGATGTTGATAAAGAATTTATTCATTCTAATACCTAGATTTTGTCAATGTTATCCCATGTGTCTGACAATAGATGCATGCAAATTCCTTTTCTTACATCTCCGATGTTTTAATAGACATTCTAAACGTTTGATATGCTAGCTTACTCTAAAAATAATGAACACGTAACAATGTAATGCATAATATATTTTTAATGAAATAATGCTACGCAGAATATTAATACAAAAATATATTATGATACACTATTAATATCAATGATCAACTTTGTACATTTTGAATCTGTTCCATAAAATAGTTCACCATGTTCTTTCTTGATATTGTAGCTATTGTCTTCTCTTAGTTCGTAATCAGGAGAATAATCATTATTCCATTTTGAGTCATACACAATTTTTACTGGTGTGTCATCAATGGCAGTAACGTTTGCTGGTGCTTTGTTTTTTATCTATTCATCTTTATATTCCATAGTGATATTTTCTGCCAATACTCTTTTTATTTTTTTGGCAATTTC
The DNA here is from genome assembly GCF_049724085.1 of Artemia sp. Qi Xiang Cuo. NCBI lineage: Eukaryota > Metazoa > Arthropoda > Branchiopoda > Anostraca > Artemiidae > Artemia > Artemia sp. Qi Xiang Cuo. The sequence continues at coordinate 58,777,490 of NC_142811.1, forward strand.
ACTGTCTATTATTACATTATTTTTACACAGGTAACGGTTTCGGCACGTAGACACGATATGGTTTACGATATTAGTAGAAGAGTAGGCCTTTCTTTTATTGAGCTTCCGTTGAATGCTAATACCTAAATGATGACGATTGGATGTATCAGTAGGTAATGTGTTACCTGCAACAGTAGCAAGGAGTTGTCCTCTATCATCAACGATTATCTTTATGTTGGCATTCTCTTTGAGTGCAATCATCTCCGGAGATCTCAATCTCGCATATCCAACATTTGTAAGACGGAATCTTTTCGGTATTCCAAAGAAATTTAATTCCTTACTGTCATGACAATACATGCATACATTTCCAATAGTGCTACCACTTGTACTTGTTTCATAGTTTGAATACTTCTCCTTGTTGGCACTCAATGCTACAATAATATTCTCATGTGAACACACTTTATTAAAATGCTCCATCTTCACTTTTTTTTTAAGATATGACTTATGTGTTTATCGTTCCACTGCGTAAAAAATACTGATTTAATACATGCAATAAACTAGGTAGTGTCGATAACTGGCCAAAGAGTACCACTGGGAAAGCTGCATCGTGTCTCTGAGAAATCATAGAGTACGATTGTTAGAGCTGTAAGCATATTTTGTTATTTTAAGAAACGTACAAAAAAAAATAAAAAAATAAAAAAAATAAAGTTGAATAATTTCGAAATTAAAAAAGAAAAAAATAGTATATTTTTATGAAAAACAAATTGAATTAGAGCCATCAGTCCTCATCATTATGAGTATCCCAAACCGGACTTAAGTTTCACATTTGAAGTAGAGAATTGTACTTTCCATAATTTTCTTACATGAAAGTTGAATGAAATTTCGGTATTGTGTATTCAAGAGGTGAAGAAACTTTTTTTATAATTTAATTTCTGATCGCTGGGGACAACAGAGTTTCTCAAACCCCGTAAAGCTATTTTAAAAGGTACAAGAATTATTTATTTAACAGAAATCCTCGCTTTTTGAATGATCACCAAGTAAAGAAAAAATCACACAGAATAAAACAACAGAGTCTCTCAAACCCCGTAAAGCTATTTTAAAAGGTATAAGAATTATTTATTTAACAGAAACCCTCGCTTTTTGAAAGATCATCAAGTAAAGAAAAAATCACACAGAATAAAACAACAGAGTCGCTCAAACCCCGTAAAGCTATTTTAAAAGGTACAAGAATTATTTATTTAACAGAAATCATTGCTTTTTGAATGACCACCATGTGAAGAAAAAAAAACACAGAATAAAACAACAGAGTCTCTCAAACCCCGTAAAGATATTTTAAAAGGTATAAGAATTATTTTTGTTAACAGAAATCCTCGCTTTTTGAATGACCACCAAGTATAGAAAAAATCACACGGAATAAGACAACAGAATCACTCAAACCCCCTTAAAGCTATTTTAAAAGGTACAAGAATTATTTATTTAACAGAAATACTTGCTTTTTGAATGATCAACAAGTAAATAAAAAAAAACACACAGAATACAACAAAAGAGTCCCTAAAACCCCGTAAAGTTATTTTAAAAGGTAGAAGAATTATTTATTTAACAGATATCCTCTCTTTTTGAATGACCACCAAGTAAATAAAAAATCACACGGAATAAGACAACAGAGTCTCTCAAACCCCGTAAAGCTATTTTAAAAAGTACAAGAATTATTTATTTAACAGAAATCCTCGCTTTTTGAATGACGACCAAGTAAAGAAAAAATCACACGGAATAAAACAACACAGTCTCTCAAACCCCGTAAAGCTATTTTAAAAGGTAGAAGAATTATTTGTTTAACAGAAATCCTCGCTTTTTGAATGATCACCAATTAAAGAAAAAATCACACAGAATAAAACAACAGAGTCTCTCGAACCTCGTAAAGCTATTTTAAAAGGTACAATAATTATTTATTTAACTGAAATCCTCGGTTTTTGAATGATCACTAAGTAAAGAAGAAAAAAAACACACAGAATAAAAGTTACTGAAAAACTATTGCATTAAAAAAAAAAAAAATTGAATTTATCATAAGACAAAAATTATTTCATCAGATAGGCCAGCACTCATAAATGATCCTTTTGAAATTCTGCTAAAAACATCGATTCTCAAGGTAAAAGTTTGAATCAAACACTTTTAGCATATCAAATGTCCTTACTGAAAAACTACTGCATTAAAAAAAAAAAAATTATCATACGACCTAAATTATTTCATCAGATACGTCAGCATTCATAAACGATTCTTTTGAAATTCTGCTAACAACATCGATTCTTAAGGTAAAAGTTTGAATCAAACACTTTTAGGAAATTGAGTGACTTTACAGAAAAACTTCATTCTTTTCACTGGCTTTAAAGTGCATACAAAGAAGCAAATCAGGTGTTATAATCCTTTCTCTTGATAAGATTTTTATAAAGCACAGAGGGTGTACATAGTTGTATTTTGACTGATATTTCTAAAGCCAATAAAAATGAAGCAATGTTTTCAAAGTCAAGGTTATAAGAAAAACAATTCTGAATATTTTTGTCAGTTTGTAGTTTACGCACTAATATCAATATCAGTAATGATTCTATTTGAACTTTCTCCAAGTTGATCAAATTGGTCTCTTAATGGTTAACTATAAAAAAAAAAAATAGCGCACGCCATACTGAATGTGCTTTCAAAAACCCATCTAGTCGAAAACATCTTTGTTATCGTTAATGGTTTCCAAAGATGTAATAAAATAATGGAAAATATAATTCTCTGGTTCAAATCTGAAACCTTAGTCTATTTTCAGATCGAAAAATAAAACCATTTCTATAAAATCTGAACTAATAAGGGTTTTTGGTCGTAAACTCTAGTTTCTTGTAAGAAAATTATGGAAAATACAATGCAACCGAGTCTCTTAAACCCCATAAAGCTCTTTTTAAAAGATACAAGAACTATTTATTTAACACAAAAATTTCGTTTTCAATGAGCACCAAGTAAAGAAAAACCACACGGAATCTGGCAACAGAGTCTCTCAAACCCCGTAAAGCTCTTTTAAAAGATACAAGAACTACTTATTTAACACACGAATTTCGTTTTTAATGGACACTAAGTAAAGAAAAACCACACGGAATCAGGCAACCAAGTCTCTCAAACCCCGTAAAGCTCTTTCAAAAGATAGAAGAACTACTTATTTAACCCACAAATTTTGTTTTTAATGGGTACCAAGTAAAGAAAAACCACACGGAATCAGGCAACCGAGTCTCTCAAACCCCATAAAGCTCTTTTAAAAGATACAAGAACTACTTATTTACAAGAAAAATTTCGTTTTTAATGCGCACCAAGTAAAGAAAAACCACACGGAATCAGGCAACATAGTCTCTTAAACCCCGTAAAGCTATTTTAACAGATACAAGAACTAATTATTTAACACAAAAACTTCATTTTTAATGAGCACTAAGTAAAGAAAAATCACACGGAATCAAGCAACTGAGTCTCTCAAACCCCTTAAAGCTATTTTAAAAGATATACAACCTAATTTTTTAACACATAAACTTCGTTTTTAATGAGCACTAAGTAAAGAAAAACCATACTGAATCAGGCAACTGAGTCTCTCAATCCCCTTAAAGCTCTTTTAAAAGATACAAAAACTACTTCTTTAACACAAAAATTTCGTTTTTAATGTGCACCAAGTAAAGAAAAATCACACGGAATCAGACAACCGAGTCTCTCAAACCCCGTAAAGCTCTTTTAAAAGATACAAGAACTGCTTATTTAACACAAAAATTTCGTTTTTAATGGGCACTAAGTAAAGAAAAACCAAACGGAATCAGGCAACAGATTGTCTCAAACCCCGTAAAGCTCTTTTAAAAGATACAAGAACTACTTATTTAACACAAAAATTGTTTTTTTAATCGGCACCAAGTAAAGAAAAACCACACGGAATCAGGCAATTGAGTCCTCTCAAACCCCGTAAAGCTCTTTTAAAAGATATAAGAACTACTTATTTAACACAAAAATTTTGTTTTAAATGGGAACCAAGTAAAGAAAAACCACACGGAAAAGCCCTTATAATAGCATAGGAAGGAACATAAGCTCCTGGAATAGCATAGGAAGGGGACATAAACCCTTATAATAGCATGGGAGGAAACATAAGCCCTTAAAATAGCATGGGAATTCCTAGACACGCAAGCAAATAACATGGGAATTCCTATACACGCAAGCAAATAACCTGGGAATTCCTATACACGCAAGCAAATAACATGGGATTTCCTATACACGCAAGCAAATACCATGGGAATTCCTATACACACAAGCAAATAACATGGGAATTCCTATACACGCAAGCAAATAACATGGGAATTCATATACACGCAAGCAAATAACGTGGTAATTCCTATACACGCAAGCAAATAACATGTGAAATCCTATACAAGCAAGCAAAGAACATGGGACTTCCTATACAAGCAAGCAAATAACCTGGGAGTTCCTATACAAGCAAGCAAAGAACCGAGGACTCGCTATACACGAAAGCAAATAATATGGGAATTCCTATACACGCAAGCAAATAACATGGGAATTCCTATACACGCAAGCAAATTCAAGCATTTCCATAAAAATAGCTCTTAATAGAACTTTTTAAGTGTGAACTCCTATTTTTCAGACGAAAATATAGAAAATATCGTCAAAACACATTTCTCTGTTTCAATTGTACACATTTTCACATTTTCTGATTCAAATGTGTATCTTCAGTCGTAAAAGCATAGTTTTGATTCAAAAATGAGCCATTTCCATAGCAATAGCTCTTAATAGAACTTTTTAAGTATGAACTCCAATTTTTTCCAACGAGACTATGCAGCTCAACCATATTTAACTAATCCCCGTGTAACTGAATCCGCATGTAACTGAACCCCCCGTGCAACTGAACCCTCGTGCAACTCCACCCCCGTGCAACTCAAGCCCGATTTAACTAAACCCCCGTGCAACTGAACCCCCCATGTAACTGAACCCCTGTATAACCGAAACCCCATACAACTGAACCTCCGTGCTACTGAACCCTCGTGTAACTCGACCCCATTTAACTAATCCCCGTGTAACTGAATCCGCATGTAACTGAACCCCCCGTGCAACTGAACCCTCGTGTAACTCAACTCCCTCAAAACACTCAGCCATTTCTTGTTAATTCTTTTTTATTTCTAAACTATTTAAAATTGACAACACTGTGCAAACCATCACTTGTGTATTATACAGTACACAATCATCCCATCTCCTCCAAAACACTTTTCAGTCATTTCTTGTTAAAAATTATCCAATCACTAATTACCCCCTTTTTTTTTCTCCACCATCATCCAATTCAATCACTAATTAGAATCATTCACACTCCTATTATTCAAAACATTAATTAATATTATTCATAGAGTCCAATTTGCGAATTCTTTATCCCTTTTTGCAAAAATGTCAAATAGTCACTCTCTTTGAAAAACTATACCAGACTATACCCACCAAACCAAACTATACTCACCAAACCAGATTATACCCACCAAACGTGTCTCACGCATGGGTTTTTCTTGCGCAATTCAATGTATTTTTTTCATGTATTTTTGAAACCTTATGCTCAATTCAATGTATTTTTGAATGTATTTTTGAAAGTGCTTAATAGGTAACTACTTCAATGTGGATTGCTTTTGGCTGCCATGTGTTATACAATTTATCTATATTTTATTTATTTGTGTCAAGACCAAGTCCTCCAATTTTTTTGCCTGATACTTGACACTGTAGCCTAATTTTATAAAAATTACATGAAATAATTTTCTTGAAAACATTGCTATTAAAAAGCATTGGAAATCAGTATTTCATACTAAGTACCCCTTTGTATTTTCTTTTTAGTGATGGTGTAGACTTTCTGTTCCAAAAACCGGCAATACAAATTTTATCAGTTTCAAAAGCTGAAATAAAAAAAGCGGTAAGTGAACAAGACTAGTTTTTAGTCAATCTTTGACATTTATTTGATGTTGTAGTATTATGAATTTCTGCTTTTGATTTAATCCTCTTTTGGTTTCAACCTTCTTATATTTTAGTTATTCGTTTTTCATCGACTTTTATTTTGTTTCTTTTTAAGTTCAGGTTGGCATCTTTTCTTTATTTCCTTTCATCTAACATTTTTTTTGTGTGTCTATTAATCATGCCGTGTCCAGGGCCATATCAAGGATTCCTTTTTTTAGGGGGGGGGGGGTACAAAAAAGATTTAAAAAAACTCAGGAATTTTTTTATATTCATTTTTCCTGTGTTTTTACGAGTTGGAAAAACATTTCGGAGGGTGGGGGTCAAATCCCCCACCCTGGATAAGACCTTGGTCGTATTATTGCATTCTCTACTTTTCGGTACTTTATCAAACTTTTTTGCACTCAGTTGGGCTTTGAGCTCAATTATGCAGAAGCTAATATATGGTCATTAAAAACTGATAAAGATAATTAATTAAAACCAATATTATAATTAAATACAAATTATAATTAAATAAATTAAAGCTAATTAATGCTAATAAATTAAATTTAAAAGCTAATAAATGGAAATTAAATCAGTGCGCCTACAGTACGATAAAATTTAAATCGGTTTGACTTTTTAAACTATTAGAAGTATAAAATCGATATATTTCACCAAACAACCATGTTACAAGCTTTTTTGAGGGAGAGGGGAGGGTAAAAAATAAAATTATTCTATAAGCTATTCTATACATTATTTGCAATGTCTCTGATTTGGCATAATATGATTTACTACCTTGTGAATGTTGAGTTTTCTTCTGGCGATTTTGTTGATGATGCTGCTATATGAAGAGCCATCACAAGAATAACCAAATTTACCTGAAAAAAAATATATATAATGAAACAAATAGTACATATCAAGAAAACAGGGGTATATAACTGATAGAAAACTTCCGCATAATCTTGAGATTTGGTAGTTTTTGTTTTTTACTAAGAAAAAAATAATTTTAGTAAAAATTTGCAGGGGGAGATCTACCAAAATAATCTACGTTCAGGGATAGGGAGTTATCGGTTCTTTACTTGTATTTGAAGCCAATGTATGAGCTGAAGAAATATTTTGTAGTTTTTTTTTCTTAGGAGAAATAATTGATTCATCTGCATTTTTACGACCATTCCATGAAAGGGAGTTCTTTTCTTCTTTTTTTTGGGGGGGGGGGACAGGGTTCAATCACGGTAAACATTGGAAGGAAATACCTCAGAAGAAAATTTTTACATTTCCAATGCATTTGCTATCCAAATAACCTATTTTACATGTTTTTATCCCTTGTTGAAAGATCTTAAGCCGAACTGGCCAGCCATGACAAAAAAACCAAGAGAGAAAATTCTCAATGAAAAAAAAAAACAAAACAAATGTGACAGCGGCCAGAGGAGAGGAAAGACGAAAAATGTACAACAACGCGGATATTTCGCCTGTATCAAAGCAAGGCGTCTTCAGCACGAGAAATCCGCGTTGTTTTACATCTTTCGTCTTTCCTCTCCATTGGCCGCAGACTCGTTTGTTGTTTTTTTTTTCATTGAGATTTTCCCCTCTGTTGGTTTTCTTTTATCTCTAGCTCTGTTCCAAAAATTGCCCCCCCCCCTAAAACAAACAACAACTGATATAACCGTCTAATTACGAAATATGGATAAAACTTTATACCTAGGCACCAATGGAAATATAGCGTAATTTGATTTCTTCCAGCCTACATTAAATCAAAATAGTAGGCTACACAGCGTAGCAGAATCGTGTCTAAAAAAGTTCCAGTTGGTAGAACAGCCATATTGGAATCTAGTAAGTCGGTATTACCCCAAAACAGTTTATACTTCCCTAGTACTAATACTTCAGTTCAAATATGAAGTATATAGTACAAGAGCCGCATCTAGTTTTTTTTCTAGAGGGGGGGGGGGTTGAAAAAGGATTTTTTTTTGTGGAGAGGGGGTTATGAAAAACTGAAAAAATATATCAAAGTTTGTTTATATTCATTTTCGTTACGTTTTTACGAGTCGGACAAATATTTCGTATCAAACCCCCTCCCCTCCCTGGATAAGGTCTTGTATAGTGCATCTAAATAGGTAAAGGGTGCTAACAATGAATAGCAGACAACAAGACAACAAAACATTGTATCCAAGTTAATCTATACAACAAAGTCATGTCTATGTTCGTTTGTTTAATATGCATTCCTAAGCAGATGGACCCGCTGGGCGAAAACTTAGCAAGTGTCACACTTTCTGGCAGAAGAATACTAAGGATGGGGACGGGATCAGTTGTAGGGAGAACAAGTTGGAACATTCTTGCTCTCGAAATATAGTTTATATAAGGTTTATTTATATAGTTCTACACTATAGCCGTACTTACCGTCTCACACCTACTTTACGTCCAACAGTTCCCCATTTCAAGACCGGTGGAATCACTTATTTTTATTCTATTAGCATTTTGTTTTACAGCATAAAAGGCACTGTATATAAATAATACACAGAACTCCTCTCATTTGATCTGCCATCAGCGGTCCAGTGTATATTACCCTGGAACGCGTATTTTGGCAGAAACTTTCTCAAAATGCCTTTGAAACCAACTCGAGACTTCGAAACTAATTTTTAATTCCTAAAAACATCTAATAATAACATTGCACTACTAATTACCTATTTTTACATATGTATTGGAATAAATTAATTTAAAATGGTATTCTTTAAAATTTAGTGTTACAATGTTGAAGCCAAGTTTCTCGTTCAAGACCACAGTTCATATAATTATCTAATAATTATATAAACTGTGTTCAAGACAAATCTGACTTGTCTACCCGTGGTAATTATATAAAAACTGTGTTCAAGACAAATCTGACTTGTCTACCCGTGAAAAAATCAAATGTCGCTTATGTTTATAGTTGTTTAAATGTTCTCCGGAGCACTTGCATCTCGGTCCGGGTTTTTATAATGGTTCATATAGGGATTGATCATACTGTATTATATTTATATACAGTGATAAAATGACAAGAAATTACGAGGATTGGCAGGAAAAATCAACCGGAAGCAAGGGCGAGCTTTTCAAAAGACAGTGGGGAGGGGGGCAGTAGGTAATAACAGTGATATCTACTCTACTACTACTAACAACTCACTGCAGCACCAAGCTGCCTGAGGCAAACGGAGTTGCGCACACTCCTCCTTCATCCCAATCTATTCTAAGTTTTCCTCATTACACTCTCCAAAAGTCCCAATCTCAAATAAATTCTCTCTTACGACCTCTTCTCTCCCCATTTGAGGACGACCTGATTGCCTCCGTCAAAATAAATTTATAAACATGTGTTCGTCGGTAATTCTGAATTATTAGAAAAAGCCTGAGATGGCTTGCACAGAAATTTGGATTTTAAAAATTTGAATAGCTATGTATAAGGAATACAAGAAACACGAACACAAACATGCAGCATTTTGTACAACATGAGCTAACCCGTAAATGAAACAAAAACCTCGGAACAAGTTAACAAAAAAATTGAAACATTTCATGGTAACCGCAGTACCATTATTAATTAATTATTAATTAAAAATAATAATTATTAATAATTAATTGTAATTATAATAATTGATAATTCGTAAATATATATATATATATATATATATATATATATATATATATATATATATATATATATATATATATATATATATATATATATATATATATATATATATATATATATATATATATATATATATATATATATATATATACATATATATATATATATATATATATATATATATATATATATATATATATATATATATATATATATATATATATATATATATATATATATATATATATATATATATATATATATATATATATATATATATATATATATATACCAAAAATCTACAAATACAATACCAAAATCTCTATAATACAATTTGGTATATACAATACCAAAAATCTCTATAAGTTTCTCCGTTTTCTGACTTTTATCCAAGTCACAAGTAAAGCCTTATTAGGCTAACTTTTAATAGCATTTGTTCAGAATAACCTATTTTGCAACTCAAGACCTTTTACTTCTACCAAAACATCTTTTTTTGAAGTTTAAAACAATGCTTTGTATTTATCGACTAGTTAAGTTCGGTTTTGGCTTATAGATTCCGGGTCCAGATCTCAGATTCTGGACCATATGAATGTATCTTATTTATTTATTTTCCTTTGCCACTATTTTTTGCAACACCCTCGTTTTTATTTGAACGAAGGTCTGGCATGAATGATATACAACCTGTCGCTTTTTCGTGCATTTTTTTTGTTTTGACTTTTTTTATATTAAGTTTTTAATTTGAGGCAGAGTGTAGTAGCAAAAAAGAATCACTTAAACCTTTAAGGACAGCGCCTTCCTTTTTTAATCTTTTGAATTATTCGATTTTAACTAGTGTAGACTGCTACCTGCCTCCCAGTTTTCCAGAAAATGCCGAATGTAGACGCACTTTAATTTGTATTCAGAAAAATTTAATGAGAATTACCAAATGATAAGATTTAAGAGAAAACGCCAACTATTAAGATTAATACCCCGAGTCATCGTTGTCGTCGCCATCCTCATCCTCTTTCCCAATGCCAAAAAAGGGGACGCATTCGCAGGCAGTTGCATTGGATTTAATTTTTTTCTTTAAACTCTCGGTGAACGTAGGGATGCCTTTACGCTTCTTACCATACTTGAAAGAAATCGTCGTAGCCAAATTTACGTTTTTGAGACCATTCTTCTTTTTATTTATTGCTGTTTCAGAACGCTGAAAAGTCTCTCCACAACGTTATTTGAGCAGGGAAGTCCAAGAATAAACCGAATGATATGCAGAACGATAGTGATTTTTAGCACTCCAATTGGCGTCTTGATGGACGCCACCCAGTTAAGAAAATAAATCGGATTTCCGCCACTAAGCAAACTGTCGTCTGGACTAAGCAGCATCAATGCCCGCCACTCTTTTTCAACCAGCCCAAAATCCCACGAGGGGTGCCCGAACTTTGGCAAAAAAGCCGCAACGATATAATATCACCATCCGATGCGACTTTTGGCTCTACAATCTCAAATATCGCGATCAAATGGGAATCCGTCGACTAGCTGGGACACAGCTTCAATGTAAAATTTCTGGGCAAATCTCTTTGATCCTCTTTTATTTCTTTGTGAACTTTGTAACTTTTCTTGTAAGGATGACAGACGGGTGGTCGCTTCTGGTCCCATGTAAACCTTAGAGGCGGGTAGGAAGAACTCTTCTTTTTTAAGGTTTACAGACTGAACAGATTCAATTTGTTTCGCATAGTCTTTTACCATTAAATTGTGACAAAGGCTCTTCACGACTTCTTGTACTTCTTTTTTAAGCAAGTTAAAATCGTAAATGTGCACAGGTGCTTCTATTTGTATTTGTCTATCACGTCGGTTCTTCCACGTTGGTTATTTTGTTGAAATTTCGCGGGTCTATCCAAGTCCGACAAAAACAAGAACGTTTGTCAATCACTTTTGCCGAAATACCGCCGTTGTATCCACAATTTGAAAATCTAAATGGTGAAAAAAGTGTCAAATCCACCGTTGAAAAAAGTGAAGAATCCAAATTTAAAGTAGAAATAAATTAATTTTAGTAGGTCTAAGAATATTAGAAGAAAAGCGTTCAAAATAGAGTAGTGTACTCTGAAATATAGTAGAAATGGAAGCACTGCTTAATAGTCAAAAATTCAGTAACGCCCCTAGACCCTTTCCCTAGCTACTAAAAATACATTATGCATAATTTATAGAAAAATATGTTCTTTTTCAAAAGTTATGGCTGTACAGGGTCCAAGAGACTCACTCCCTAAATTCTGGGATGTGAGTTCAAGACGCTTAGCGGTAACGATTTGATTTAGTTTCATTTCTTTTTGTTTTTATTTATTTATGTTTATACAGGAAAACTGTATTTTCCCTACAAGCGAATTTATATGATTAGTTAAGAAATTAAATGCAATTATTATTCATTTTTTTGCCTAAATACTTATCGTGATTTTATTTTGTCTGAAAAGCAAGTAATTCCCCAGAAAAAAAATACTAAGATCTAAAGACACAAGAAAGGGTGTATCTGAATTAAGCATAAAATGATGCATCATTCAAATACTTCGTAAAGAACGAAGCAGTAGTAGAGATGACCCTAAAGCTCGTGACACTCACCCCTGCTGCCACCTACAACTTTTTTACATAGTTTAATGGGGACAGTGTCAATGACCTCTTTCTCCAAGGTCTCTTTCTCCAGGTGTGTTTTTTGGCACGCTCGAGGCGAATGTTATGATCCAGAAATAGGAAACGTTGTCTGACAGGTGACGTCAAGTTAATTAATGTCTTTGGAGTTCGACCAGAATTGTTTCCAGGGCAAAGTTTAGATCACACGTGACAGCTAATGTCATGATTGATTGATTTGACACGAAAGGGGAATTAAATTGTTGTTTCTAAGGGGAATTATTGATTCACGAAAGGGGAATTAATTTGTTGTTTCCAAAGAGAATTGTTTCCGAGCGAATGTCTATATTAATGTCTTTGGAGTTCTACCAAGAGAATTGTTTCCGAGCGGATGTTTTGATCTTAGCGATGAATTGTTTTAGCGCGGGAATCAGGTTTCTTAGTAATTTGAAATGCGTCATCGCAGAGATGCCAAAAACAAAAGGAACACGCTGAAATTACGTTTAGGGATTATTTGGGCGAAACCGTTTTAGACATTTTAGGGAATTATTTCAGTGAAACAGTTAGAGACATTTTAAAAGATGATTTAAAAGATGATTTTGGAAGAGAATTTGAGGGTGAATCTCTGTGTTCGTTATAATACACAAGTTCCATTTGAACAGTGTCGTGAGGTCCTCTACCCCAACCCCAAAGGGTTCCAATCCCCCTACCCAACCCCGAAGGAAGCCCCCGGTCCTCAAAGGTTCTCCGGGCGCCCCAAGGGTCCCCCGGCGCCCAAAAGGCTGCCGAGCCCCCATTTTAATACTTTTAAGGCTTTATTATATCTTTTCAGAACAAATTATTATTTTAGGGAATTATTTCGGCAAAACAGTTAGAGACATTTTAAAAGATGATTTAAAAGATGATTTTAGAAGTGGATTTGAGGGTGAAACTCTGTGGTCGTTATAATACACAAGTTCCATTTGAACAGTGTCGTGAGGTCCTCTACCACAACCCCAAAGGGTTCCTATCCCCTACCCAACCCTGAAGGAAGCCTCCGGTCCTCAAAGGTCCCCCAAGCTCCCAAAGGACCACCCGGCCCTCAAGGGTCCCACAGACCCTCAAAGGCCCTCCCCGGGCCCCGTCTTTCGTTGATGTGTGTTGTCTGAAACTTATGATTTGGGATATGTAAATTACTATTTCAGACTTTTCTGAGCTAGATTTCGTAGTCTTTCGTTGGTGTGTGTTGTCTGAAACCTATGATTTGGGATGGGTGGATTGCAATTTTTGACTTTTCTGAGCTGGATTTCTGATGAGCTGGCTGAGCCGTTCATAGGTGTGTGTTGTGTGAAACTTACGATTTGGGATGGTTAATTGCTATTTCTGTCTTTTATTAGCTAGGTTTCTTATCCTTTCATAGGTGTGTATTGACAGAAAATTATGATTTGGGATGTGCAGTTTGCTATTTGGAGTTTTCAGAGCTAGGATTCTTAGTCCCTCATAGGTGTTTGTTGTCTGAAACCTATAGTTTAGGATGAGTAGTTTGCTATTTCAGGCTTTTATGAGCTAGGTTTCTTAGCCTTTCATAGGTGTGTGTTGACTGAAACTTATGATTTGGGATATGTAAATTACTATTTCGGGCTTTTCTGAGTTGGATTTCTTAGTCTTTCATAGGTATGTGTTGTCTGAAACCTATGAATTGGGATGTGTTGGAATATTTCAGTAGCGTTTCGTCATGGTTTACCTTGTCAGAGTTACATTCGTTTGATTTTTCAAACTTCATTTTGGATTTCCTTCGTCGAAATGCAAGAGTTGGAATATTTCAGTAGTGTTTTGTCGTGGTTTACCTTGTCACAGTTACATTCTCTTGATTTTTCAAAGTTTATTTTGAGTTTCTTTCGTTGAAATGCAAGAATTGAAATATTTAAGTAGCGTTTTTTCTTGGTTAACCGTGTCACAGTTTAATTTTCTTCATTTTTCAAAGTTCATTCAGAATTTCTTTTGTTTAAATGCAAGAGTTTGAATACTACAGTAGTGTTTTGTTGCGGTTTAAATTGTCATAGTTACATTGTCTTGATTTTTCATAGTTCCTTTTGGATTTCTTTCATTGAAATGCAAGAGTTGGAATGTTTCAGTAGTGTTTTGTCGTGGTTTACCATGTCACAGTTACATTCCCTTGATTTTTCAAAGTTCATTTTGGATTTCTTTCGTTGAAAAGCAAGAGTTGGAATATTTCAGTAGTGTTTTGTCGTGGTTTACCTTGTCACAGTTACATTCTCTTGATTTTTCAAAATTCATTTTGAATTTCTATCGTTGAAATGCAAGAGCTGGAATATTTCAGTAGTGTTTCGTTGTGGTTTACCTTATCACAGTTACATTCTCTTGATTTTTCAAAGTTCCTTTTGGATTTCTTTCATTGAAATACAAGAGTTGGAATATTTCAGTAGTGTTATGATGTGGTTTACCTTGTCAGAGTTACATTTTCTTGATTTTTCAAAGTTCATTTTGTATTTCTTTCGTTGAAATGCAAGAGTTGGAATATTTCAGTAGTGTTTTGTCATGGTTTACCTTGTCACAGTTACATTTTCTTGATTTTTCAAAGTTCATTTTGAATTTCTTTCATTGAAATGCAAGAGTTGGATTATTTCAGTAGTGTTTTATCGTGGTTAACCTTGTCACAGTTACATTCTCTTGATTTTTCAAAGTTCATTTTGAATTTCTTTCATTTAAATGCAAGAGTTGGAATATTCCAGTAGCGTTTTGTTGTGGTTTACCTTGTCACATTTAAATTCTCTTGATTTTTCAAAGTTCATTTTGAATTTCTTTTGTTGAAAAGCAAGAGTTGGAATATTTCAGTAGTGTTTTGTCGTGGTTTACCTTGTCACAGTTACATTTTCTTGATTTTTCAAAGTTCATTTTGAATTTCTTTCATTGAAATGCAAGAGTTGGAATATTTCAGTAGTGTTTTGTCGTGGTTTACCTTGTCATACTTACATTCTCATGACGTTTCAAAGTTCATTTTGGATTTCCTTTCATTGAAATGCAAGAGTTGGATTATTTCAGTAGTGTTTTGTCGTGGTTTACCTTGTCACACTTACATTCTCTAGATTTTTCAAAGTCCATTTTGAATTTTTTCATTGAAATGCAAGAGTTGGAACATTTCAGTAGTGTTTTGTTCTGGTTTACCTTGTCACAGTTAAATTTTCTCGAATTTTAAAAGTTCATGTTGAATTTCTTTCGTTGAAATTCAAGAGTTGGAATATTCAGTAGTGTTTTTTTGTGGTTTACCTTGTCACAGTTACATTCTCTTGATTTTTCAAAGTTCATTTTTCAATTTCTTTCTTTGAAATGCAAGAGCTGGAATATTTCAGTAGTGTTTTGTTGTGGTTTACCTTGTCACAGTTACATTTTTTTGATTTTTCAAAGTTCATTTTGGATTTCTTTCATTGAAATGCATGAGTTGGAATATTTCAGTAGTGTTTTGTCGTGGTTTACCTTGTCACAGTTACATTCTCATGATTTTTCAAAGTTCATTTTTCAATTTCTTTCGTTGAAATGCAAAAGCTGGAATATTTCTGTAGTGTTTTGTTTTGGTTTACCTTGTCACAGTTACATTTTCTTGATTTTTCAAAGTTCATTTTGGATTTATCTCGTTGAAATGCAAGAGTTGAATTATTTCAGTAATGTTTTGTCTTGGTTTACCTTGTCACAGTTACATTCGCTTGATTTTTCAAAGTTCATTTTGAATTTCTTTCGTTGAAATGCAAGAGTGGGATTATTTCAGTAGAGTTTTGTAGTGGTTTACCTTGTCACAGTTAGATTTTCTTGATTTTTCAGAGTTCATTTTGGATTTCTTTCATTGAAATGCAAGAGTTGGAATATTTCAGTAGCGTTTTGTTGTGGTTTACCTTGTCACGGTTACATTCTCTTGATTTTTCATAGTTCATTTTGAATTTATCTCGCTGAAATGCAAGAGTTGAATTATTTCAGTAATGTTTTGTCGTGGTTTACCTTGTCACAGTTACATTCGCTTGATTTTTTATAGTTCATTTTTAATTTCTTTCATTGAAATGCAAGAGTTGGAATATTTCAGTAGCGTTTTGTCGTGGTTTACCTTGTCACGGTTACATTCTCTTGATTTTTCAAAGTTCATTTTGAATTTCCTTTCACTGAAATGCAAGAGTTGGAATATTTCAGTAGTGTTTTGTCGTGGTTTACCTTGTCACAGATACATTCTCTTGATTTTTAAAAGTTCATTTTGAATTTCTTTCGTTGAAATGCAAGAGTTGGAATATTTCAGTAATGTCTTGTTGTGGTTTACCTTGTCACAGTTACATTAACTCTATTTTTCAAAGTTCATTTTGAATTTCATTCATTGAAATTTGAGGGTTGGATTAATTCAGTCGCGTTTTGTCGTGGTTTACCTTATCACAGTTACATTCACTTGATTTTTCAAAGTTCATTTTCAATTTCCTTCGTTGAAATGCAAGAGTTGGAATATTTCAGCAGATTTCTTTCGTTGAAATGCAAGAGATGGAATATTTCAGTAGTGTTTTGTTGTGGTTCACCTTGTCTCAGTTACATTTTCTTGATTTTTCAAAGTTCATTTTGAATTTCTTTCGTTGAAATGCAAGAGTTGGAATATTTCAGTAGTGTTTTGTCGTGGTTTACCTTGTCAGAGTTACATTTTTTTGATATTTCAAAGTTCATTTTGGATTTCTTTCGTTGAAATGCAAGAGTTGGAATATTTTAGTAGTGTTTGGTTGTGGTTTACCTTGTCACACTTACATTCTCATGATTTTTCAAAGTTCATTTTTCAATTTATTTCGTTGAAATGCAAGAGCTGGAATATTTCAGTAGCGTTTTGTTGTGGTTTACCTTGTCACGGTTACATTCTCTTGATTTTTCAAAGTTTATTTTGAATTTATCTCGCTGAAATGCAAGAGTTGAATTATTTCAGTAAGGTTTTGTCATGGTTTACCTTGTCACAGTTACATTCGCTTGATTTTTTAAAGTTCATTTTGAATTTCTTTCATTGAAATGCAAGAGTTGGATTATTTCAGTAGCGTTTTGTTGTGGTTTACCTTGTCACGGTTACATTCTCTTGATTTTTCAAAGTTCATTTTGAATTTCCTTTCATTGAAATGCAAGAGTTGAATTATTTCAGTAATGTTTTGTCTTGGTTTACCTTGTCACAGTTACATTCGCTTGATTTTTCAAAGTTCATTTTGAATTTCTTTCGTTGAAATGCAAGAGTGGGATTATTTCAGTAGCGTTTTGTCGTGGTTTACCTTGTCACAGTTAGATTTTCTTGATTTTTCAGAGTTCATTTTGGATTTCTTTCATTGAAATGCAAGAGTTGGAATATTTCAGTAGCGTTTTGTTGTGGTTTACCTTGTCACGGTTACATTCTCTTGATTTTTCAAAGTTCATTTTGAATTTATCTAGATGAAATGCAAGAGTTGAATTATTTCAGTAATGTTTTGTCGTGGTTTACCTTGTCACAGTTACATTCGCTTGATTTTTTAAAGTTCATTTTGAATTTCTTTCATTGAAATGCAAGAGTTGGATTATTTCAGTAGCGTTTTGTCGTGGTTTACCATGTCACAGTTACATTCCCTTGATTTTTCAAAGTTCATTTTGGATTTCTTTCGTTGAAATGCAAGAGTTGGAATATTTCAGTGGATTTCTTTCGTTGAAATGCAAGAGTTGGAATATTTCAATAGTGTTTTGTTGTGGTTCACCTTGTCTCAGTTACATTTTCTTGATTTTTCAAAGTTTATTTTGAATTTCTTTCATTGAAATGCAAGAGTTGGATTATTTCAGTAGTGTTTTGTCATGGCTTACCTTGTCACAGTTACATTCTCTTGATTTTTCAAAGTTCATTTTGGATTTCTTTCATTGAAATGCAAGATTTGAATTATTTCAGTAGTGTTTTGTCGTGGTTTACCTTGTCACAGTTACATTCTCTTGATTTTTCAAAGTTCATTTTGGATTTATCTCGTTGAAATGCAAGAGTTGAATTATTTCAGTAGTGTTTGGTTGTGGTTTACCTTGTCACAGTTACTTCTCTTGATTTTTCAAAGTTCATTTAGGATTTCTTTCGTTGAAATGCAAGAGTTGGAATATTTCAGTAGTGTTTGGTTGTGGTTTACCGTGTCACAGTTACATTCTCTTGATTTTTCAAAGTTCATTTTGAATTTCTTTCGTTGAAATGCAAGGGTTGGAATATTTCAGTAGTGTTTTGTCGTGGTTTACCATGTCACAGTTATATTCCCTTGATTTTTCAAAGTTCATTTTGGATTTCTTTCGTTGAAATGCAAGAGTTGGAATATTTCAGTGGATTTCTTTCGTTGAAATGCAAGAGTTGGAATATTTCAATAGTGTTTTGTTGTGGTTCACCTTGTATCAGTTACATTTTCTTGATTTTTCAAAGTTCATTTTGGATTTATCTCGTTGAAATGCAAGAGTTGGAATATTTCAGTAGTGTTTGGTTGTGGTTTACCTTGTCACAGTTACATTCTCTTGATTTTTCAAAGTTCATTTTGCATTTCTGTCGTTGAAATGCAAGAGTTGGAATATTTCAGTAGTGTTTGGTTGTGGTTTACCGTGTCACAGTTACATTCCCTTGATTTTTCAAAGTTCATTTTGAATTTCCTTCATTGAAATGCAAGAGTTGGAATATTTCCGTAGTGTTTTGTCGTGGTTTACCTTGTCACAGCTACATTCTCTTGATTTTTCAAAATTCATTTTGAATTTCTTTCGTCGAAATGCAAGAGCTGGAATATTTCAGTAGTGTTTTGTTGTGGTTTACCTTATCACAGTTACATTCTCTTGATTTTTCAAAGTTCCTTTTGGATTTCTTTCATTGAAATTCAAGAGTTGGAATATTTCAGTAGTGTTATGATGTGGTTTACCTTGTCAGAGTTACATTTTCTTGATTTTTCAAAGTTCATTTTGGATTTCTTTCGTTGAAATGCAAGAGTTGGAATATTTCAGTAGTGTTTTGTCATGGTTTACCTTGTCTAAGTTACATTTTTTTGATTTTTCAAAGTTTATTTTGGATTTCTTTCATTGAAATGCAAGAGTTGGAATATTTCAGTAGTGTTTTGTCGTGGTTAACCTTGTCACAGTTACATTTTCTTTATATTTCAAAGTTCATTTTGAATTTATTTAATTTAAATGCAAGAGTTGGAATATTCCAGTAGCGTTTTGTTGTGGTTTACCTTGTCACACTTACATTCTCTTGATTTTTCAAAGTTCATTTTGAATTTCTTTTGTTGAAAAGCAAGAGTTGGAATATTTCAGTAGCGTTTTGTCGTGGTTTACCTTGTCACAGTTACATTTTCTTGATTTTTCAAAGTTCATTTTGGGTTTCTTTCATTGAAATGCAAGAGTTGGAATATTTCAGTAGTATTTTGTCGTGGTTTACCTTGTCACACTTACATTCTCATGACGTTTCAAAGTTCATTTTGGATTTCCTTTCATTGAAATGCAAGAGTTGAATTATTTTAGTAGTGTTTTGTCGTGGTTTACCTTGTCACACTTACATTCTCTAGATTTTTCAAAGTCCATTTTCAATTTCTTTCATTGAAATGCAAGAGTTGGAATATTTCAGTAGTGTTTTGTTGTGGTTTACCTTGTCACACTTACATTTTTTTGATTTTTCAAAGTTCATTGTGGATTTCTTTCGTTGAAAAGCATGAGTTGGAATATTTCAGTAGTGTTTTGTTGTGGTTTACCTTGTCACAGTTACATTCTCATGATTTTTCAAAGTTCATTTTTCAATTTATTTCGTTGAAATGCAAGAGCTGGAATATTTCAGTAGTGTTTTGTTGTGGTTTACCTTGTCACAGTTACATTTTTTTGATTTTTCAAAGTTCATTTTGGATTTCTTTCATTGAAATGCATGAGTTGGAATATTTCAGTAATGTTTTGTCGTGGTTTACCTTGTCACAGTTACATTCGCTTGATTTTTCAAAGTTCATTTTGAATTTCTTTCGTTGAAATGCAAGAGTGGGATTATTTCAGTAGCGTTTTGTCGTGGTTTACCTTGTCACAGTTAGATTTTCTTGATTTTTCAGAGTTCATTTTGGATTTCTTTCATTGAAATGCAAGAGTTGGAATATTTCAGTAGCGTTTTGTTGTGGTTTACCTTGTCACGGTTACATTCTCTTGATTTTTCAAAGTTTATTTTGAATTTATCTCGCTGAAATGCAAGAGTTGAATTATTTCAGTAATGTTTTGTCGTGGTTTACCTTGTCACAGTTACATTCTCTTGATTTTTTAAAGTTCATTTTGAATTTCTTTCATTGAAATGCAAGAGTTGGATTATTTCAGTAGCGTTTTGTTGTGGTTTACCTTGTCACGGTTACATTCTCTTGATTTTTCAAAGTTCATTTTGAATTTCCTTTCATTGAAATGCAAGAGTTGGAATATTTCAGTAGTTTTTTGTCGTGGTTTACCTTGTCACAGTTACTTCTCTTGATTTTTCAAAGTTCATTTTGAATTTCTTTCGTTGAAATGCAAGAGTTGGAATATTTCAGTAGTGTTTGGTTGTGGTTTACCGTGTCACAGTTACATTCCCTTGATTTTTCAAATTTCATTTTGAATTTCTTTCATTGAAATGCAAGAGTTGGAATGTTTCAGTAGTGTTTTGTCGTGGTTTACCATGTCACAGTTACATTCCCTTGATTTTTCAAAGTTCATTTCGAATTTCTTTCGTTGAAATGCAAGAGTTGGAATATTTCAGCGGATTTCTTTCGTTGAAATGCAAGAGATGGAATATTTCAGTAGTGTTTTGTTGTGGTTCACCGTGTCTAAGTTACATTCTCTGGATTTTTCAAAGTTCATTTTGAATTTCTTTCATTGAAATGTAAGAGTTGGAATATTTCAGTAGTGTTTTGTCGTGGTTTACCTTGTCACAGTTACATTCTCTTGATTTTTCAAAGTTCATTTTGAATTTCTTTCATTGAAATTCAAGAGTTGGATTATTTCAGTAGTGTTTTGTCGTGGTTTACCTTGTCAAAGTTACATACTCTTGATTTTTCAAAGTTCATTTTGAATTTCTTTCGTTGAAATGCAAGAGTTGGAATATTTCAGTAGTGTTTGGTTGTGGTTTACCTTGTCACAGTTACATTCTCTTGATTTTTCAAAGTTCATTTTGAATTTCTTTCGTTGAAATGCAAGAGTTGGAATATTTCAGTAGTGTTTGGTTGTGGTTTCCGTGTCACAGTTACATTCTCTTGATTTTTCAAATTTCATTTTGAATTTCTTTCATTGAAATGCAAGAGTTGGAATGTTTCAGTAGTGTTTTGTCGTGGTTTACCACGTCACAGTTACATTCTCTTGATTTTTCAAAGTTCATTTCGGATTTCTTTCGTTGAAATGCAAGAGTTGGAATATTTCAGTGGATTTCTTTCGTTGAAATGCAAGAGTTGGAATATTCCAATAGTGTTTTGTTGTGGTTCACCTTGTCACAGTTACATTTTCTTGATTTTTCAAAGTTCATTTTGAATTTCTTTCATTGAAATGCAAGTTGGATTATTTCAGTAGTGTTTTGTCGTGGTTTACCTTGTCACAGTTACATTCTCTTGATTTTTCAAAGTTCATTTTGGATTTCTTTCATTGAAATGCAAGAGTTGAATTATTTTAGTAGTGTTTTGTCGTGGTTTACCTTGTCACAGTTACATTCTCTTGATTTTTCAAAGTTCATTTTGAATCTCTTTTGTTGAAATGCAAGAGATGTAATATTTCAGTAGTGTTTTGTCGTGGTTTATCATGTCACAGTTACATTGTCTTGATTTTTCAAAGTTCATTTTGGATTTCTTTCGTTGAAATGCAAGAGTTGGAATATTTCAGTGGATTTCTTTCGTTGAAATGCAAGAGTTGGAATATTTCAATAGTGTTTTGTTGTGGTTCACCTTGTCAAAGTTACATTCTCTTGATTTTTCAAAGTTCAGTTTGAATTTATTTCGTTGAAATGCAAGAGTTGGATTATTTTTGTAGTGTTTTGTCGTGGTTTACCTTGTCACAGTTACATTCTCTTGATTTTTCAAAGTTCCATTTGGATTTCATTCATTGAAATGCAAGAGTTGGATTATTTCAGTAGTGTTTTGTCGTGCATTACCTTGTCACAGTTACATTCTCTTGATTTTTCAAAGTTCATTTTGGATTTATCTCGTTGAAATGCAAGAGTTGGAATATTTCAGTAGTGTTTGGTTGTGGTTTACCGTGTCACAGTTACATTCTCTTGATTTTTCAAAGTTCATTTTGAATTTCTTTTGTTGAAATGCAAGAGTTGGAATATTTCAGTAGTGTTTGGTTGTGGTTTACCGTGTCACAGTTACATTCTTTTGATTTTTCAAAGTTCATTTTGAATTTCTTTCATTGAAATGCATGAGTTGGAATATTTCGGTAGTGTTTTGTCGTGGTTTACCTTGTCACAGTTATATTCTCTTGATTTTTCAAAGTTCATTTGGATTTCTTTCCTTGAAATGCAAGAGTTGGAATATTTCAGTAGCGTTTTGTAGTGGTTTACCGTGTCACAGTTACATTCTCTTGATTATTCAAAGTTCATTTTGGATTTCTTTCCTTGAAATGCAAGAGTTGGAATATTTCAATAGAGTTTTGTCGTGGTTTACCTTGTCACAGTTACATTCTCTTGATTTTTTTCAAAGTTAATTTTGAATTTCTTTCCTTGAAATGCAAGAGTGGGATTATTTCAGTAGCGTTTTGTAGTGGTTTACCTTGTCACAGTTACATTCCCTTGATTTTTCAAAGTTCCTTTTGGATTTCCTTTCGTTGAAATGCAAGAGTTGGAATATTTCAGTAGTGTTTGTCAGGGTTTACCTTGTCACAGTTACATTCCCTTGATTTTTCAAAGTTCATTTTGAATTTCCTTTCATTGAAATGCAAGAGTTGGAATATTTCAGTAGTGTTTTGTCGTGACTTACCTTGTCACAGTTACATTCTCTTGATTTTTCAAAGTTCATTTTGAATTTCTTTCGTTGAAATGCAAGAGTTGGAATATTTCAGTAGTGTTTGGTTGTGGTTTACCGTGTCACAGTTACATTATTTTGATTTTTCAAAGTTCATTTTGAATTTCTTTCATTGAAATGCACGAGTTGGAATGTTTCAGTAGTGTTTTGTCGTGGTTTACCATGTCACAGTTACATTCCCTTGATTTTTCAAAGTTCATTTTGGATTTCTTTCGTTGAAATGCAAGAGTTGGAATATTTCAGTGGATTTCTTTCGTTGAAATGCAAGAGTTGGAATATTTCAATAGTTTTTTTTTGTGGTTCACCTTGTCACAGTTACATTCTCTTGATTTTTCAAAGTTCATTTGAATTTCTTTCATTGAAATGTAAGTTGGATTATTTCAGTAGTGTTTTGTCGTGGTTTACCTTGTCACAGTTACATTTTCTTGATTTTTCAAAGTTTAATTTGGAATTTCTTTCATTGAAATGCAAGAGTTGAATTATTTCAGTAATGTTCTTTAGTGGTTTACCTTGTCACAGTTACATTCTCTTGATTTTTCAAAGTTCCTTTGAATTTCTTTCGTTGAAATGCAAGAGTTGGAATATTTCAGTAGTGTTTTGTTGTGATTTACCGTGTCACAGTTACATTCTCTTGATTTTTCAAATTTCATTTTGAATTTCTTTCATTGAAATGCAAGAGTTGGAATGTTTCAGTAGTGTTTTGTCGTGGTTTACCATGTCACAGTTACATTCACTTGATTTTTCAAAGTTCATTTTGGATTTCTTTCGTTGAAATGCAAGAGTTGGAATAT
Source organism: Artemia sp. Qi Xiang Cuo (assembly GCF_049724085.1). NCBI lineage: Eukaryota > Metazoa > Arthropoda > Branchiopoda > Anostraca > Artemiidae > Artemia > Artemia sp. Qi Xiang Cuo. Next base: position 58,801,420 of record NC_142811.1, read on the forward strand.
TTCAGTGGATTTCTTTCGTTGAAATGCAAGAGTTGGAATATTTCAATAGTGTTTTGTTGTGGTTCACCTTGTCTAAGTTACATTTTCTTGATTTTTCAAAGTTCATTTTGAATTTCTTTCATTGAAATGCAAGAGTTGGAGTATTCCAGTAGTGTTTTGTTGTGGTTAATCTTGTCACAATTACATTCTCTTGATTTTTCAAAGTTCATTGTGAATTTATTTCATTAAAATGCAAGAGTTTTAATATTTCAGCATTGTTTTGTCGTGGTTTACCATGTCACAGTTACATTCTCTTGATTATTCAAAGTTCATTGTGGATTTCTTTCATTGAAATGTAAGAGTTGGAATATTTCAATAGTGTTTTGTTGTGGTTTACCTTGTCACAGTTATATTCTCTTAATTTTTAAAAGTTCAGTTTGAATTTAATTCATTGAAATGAAAGTTGTGTAATATTTAAGTATATTTTGTTTTAGGTTTAACTTGTCACAGTTACATTCTTTTGAATTTTCAAAGTTCATTTTGAATTTCTTTCATTGAGATGCAAGAGTTGGAATATTTCGGTAGTGTTTTGTCGTGGTTTACCTTGTCACAGTTATATTCTCTTGATTTTTCAAAGTTCATTTGGATTTCTTTCCTTGAAATGCAAGAGTCGGAATATTTCAGTAGCGTTTTGTCGTGGTTTACCATGTCACAGTTACATTCCCTTGATTTTTCAAAGTTCATTTCGGATTTCTTTCGTTGAAATGCAAGAGTTGGAATATTTCAGTGGATTTCTTTCGTTGAAATGCAAGAGTTGGAATATTTCAATAGTGTTTTGTTGTGGTTCACCTTGTCTAAGTTACATTTTCTGGATTTTTCAAAGTTCATTTTGAATTTCTTTCATTGAAATGCAAGAGTTGGATTATTTCAGTAGTGTTTTGTAGTGGTTTACCTTGTCACAGTTACATTCTCTTGATTTTTCAAAGTTCAATTTGGATTTCTTTCCTTGAAATGCAAGAGTTGTATTATTTCAGTAGTGTTTTCTCGTGGTTTACCTTGTCACAGATACATTTTCTTGATTTTTCAAAGTTCATTTTGGATTTATCTCGTTGAAATGCAAGAGTTGGAATATTTCAGTAGTGTTTGGTTGTGGTTTACCTTGTCACAGTTACATTCTCTTGATTTTTCAAAGTTCATTTTGAATTTCTTTCGTTGAAATGCAAGAGTTGGAATATTTCAGTAGTGTTTGCTTGTGGTTCACCGTGTCACAGTTACATTCTTTTGATTTTTCAAAGTTCATTTTGAATTTCTTTCATTGAAATGCATGAGTTGGAATATTTCAGTAGTGTTTTGTCGTGGTTTACCTTGTCACAGTTATATTCTCTTGATTTTTCAAAGTTCATTTGGATTTCTTTCCTTGAAATGCAAGAGTTGGAATATTTCAGTAGCGTTTTGTAGTGGTTTACCCTGTCACAGTTACATTCTCTTGATTATTCAAAGTTCATTTTGGATTTCTTTCCTTGAAATGCAAGAGTTGGAATATTTCAATAGAGTTTTGTCGTGGTTTACCTTGTCACAGTTACATTCTCTTGATTTTTTTCAAAGTTCATTTTGAATTTCTTTCCTTGAAATGCAAGAGTGGGATTATTTCAGTAGCGTTTTGTAGTGGTTTACCTTGTCACAGTTACATTCCCTTGATTTTTCAAAGTTCCTTTTGGATTTCCTTTCGTTGAAATGCAAGAGTTGGAATATTTCAGTAGTGTTTGTCAGGGTTTACCTTGTCACAGTTACATTCTCTTAATTTTTCAAAGTTCATTTTGAATTTCTTTCGTTGAAATGCAAGAGTTGGAATATATCAGTAGTGTTTTGTTGTGGTTTAACTTGTCACAGTTGCATTCTCTTGATTTTTCTAATTTCATTTTTAATTTCTTTCATTGAAATGCGAGAGTTGGAATGTTTTAGTAGTGTTTTGTCGTGGTTTACCACGTCACAGTTACATTACCTTGATTTTTCAAAGTTCATTTCGAATTTCTTTCGTTGAAATGCAAGAGTTGGAATATTTCAGCGGATTTCTTTCGTTGAAATGCAAGAGATGGAATATTTCAGTAGTGTTTTGTTGTGGTTCACCTTGTCTAAGTTACATTCTCTGGATTTTTCAAAGTTCATTTTGAATTTCGTTCATTGAAATGCAAGAGTTGGATTATTTCAGTAGTGTTTTGTCTTGGTTTACCTTGTCACAGTTACATTATCTTGATTTTTTAAAGTTCATTTTGGATTTATTTCGTTGACATGCACGAGTTGGATTATTTCAGTAGTGTTTTGTCGTGGTTTACCTTGTCACGGTTACATTCTCTTGATTTTTCAAAGTTGATTTTGAATTTCTTCAGTTGAAATGCAAGAGTTGGAATATTTCAGTAGTGTTTGGTTGTGGTTTACCGTGTCACAGTTACATTCTCTTGATTTTTCAAAGTTCCTTTTGAATTTCTTTCATTGAAATGCAAGAGTTGGAATGTTTCAGTAGTGTTTTGTCGTGGTTTACCATGTCACAGTTACATTCCCTTGATTTTTCAAAGTTCATTTCGGATTTCTTTCGTTGAAATGCAAGAGTTGGAATATTTCAGTGGATTTCTTTCGTTGAAATGCAAGAGTTGGAATATTTCAATAGTGTTTTGTTGTGGTTCACCTTGTCACAGTTACATTTTCTTGATTTTTCAAAGTTCATTTTGAATTTCTTTCATTGAAATGCAAGTGTTGGATTATTTCAGTAGTGTTTTGTCGTGTTTTACCTTGTCACAGTTACATTCTCTTGATTTTTCAAAGTTTATTCTGAATTTCTTTCATTGAAATGCAAGAGTTGGATTATTTCAGTAATGTTTTGTCGTGGTTTACCTTGTCACAGTTACATTCCCTTGATTTTTCAAAGTTCATTTTGGATTTATCTCGTTGAAATGCAAGAGTTGGAATATTTCAGTAGTGTTTGGTTGTGGTTTACCTTATCACAGATACATTCTCTTGATTTTTCAAAGTTCATTTTGAATTTCTTTCCTTGAAATGCAAGAATTGGAAAATTTCATTTGTGTTTTGTCGGGCTTTACCTTTTAACAGTTATACTCTCGTTATTTTCCAAAGTTTATTTTGAATTTCTTTCATTGAAATGCAAGAGTTGGAATGTTTCAGTAGTGTTCTTTGGTGGTTTACATTGTCACACTTACACTCTCTTGATTTTTCAAATTTCATTTTAATTTCTTTCCTTGAAATGCAAGAGTTGGAATATTTCAGTAGCGTTTTGTAGTGGTTTACCCTGTCACAGTTACATTCTCTTGATTATTCAAAGTTCATTTTGGATTTCTTTCGTTGAAAAGCAAGAGTTGGAATATTTCAGTAGCGTTTTGTCGTGGTTTACCTTGTCACAGCTAAATTCCCTTGATTTTTCGAAGTTCCTTTTGGATTTCCTTTCGTTGAAATGCAAGAGTTGGAATATTTCAGTAGTGTTTTGTCAGGGTTTACCTTGTCACAGTTACATTCTCTTAATTTTTCAAAGTTCATTTTGAATTTCTATCGTTGAAATGCAAGAGTTGGAATATTTCAGTAGTGTTTTGTTGTGGTTTAGCTTGTGACAGTTAGATTTTCTTGATTTTTCAGAGTTCATTTTGGATTTCTTTCATTGAAATGCAAGAGTTGGAATATTTCAGTAGCGTTTTGTTGTGGTTTACCTTGTCACGGTTACATTCTCTTGATTTTTCAAAGTTTATTTTGAATTTATCTCGCTGAAATGCAAGAGTTGAATTATTTCAGTAATGTTTTGTCGTGGTTTACCTTGTCACAGTTACATTCGCTTGATTTTTTAAAGTTCATTTTGAATTTCTTTCATTGAAATGCAAGAGTTGGAATATTTCAGTTGTGTTTTGTTGTGGTTTACCTTGTCACTGTTACACTCGCTTTATTTTTCAAAGTTCATTTTTGAATTTCCTTTCATTGAAATGCAAGAGTTGAAATATTTCAGTAGTGTTTTGTCGTGGTTTACATTGTCACTGTTACATTCTAATGACTTTTCAAAATTCATTTTGAATTTCTTTCGTTGAAATGCAAGAGTTGGAATATTTCAGTAGTGTTTGGTTGTGGTTTACCGTGTCACAGTTACATTCTCATAATTTTTCAAAGTTCATTTTGAATTTCTTTCATTGAAATGCAAGAGTTGGAATGTTTCAGTAGTGTTTTGTCGTGGTTTACCACGTCACAGTTACATTCCCTTGATTTTTCAAAGTTCATTTTGGATTTCTTTCGTTGAAATGCAAGAGTTGGAATATTTCAGTGGATTTCTTTCGTTGAAATGCAAGAGTTGGAATATTTCAATAGTGTTTTGTTGTGGTTCACCTTGTCTAAGTTACATTTTCTGGATTTTTCAAAGTTCATTTTGAATTTCTTTCATTGAAATGCAAGAGTTGGATTATTTCAGTAGTGTTTTGTTGTGTTGTACCTTGTCACAGTAACATTCTCTTGATTTTTCAAAGGTTATTTTGTATTTTTCTCGTTGAAAAGCATGAGTTGAATTATTTCAGTAGTGTTTTATCGTGGTTTACCTTGTCAAAGTTACATTCTCTTGATTTTTCAAAGTTCATTTTGAATTTCTTTCGTTGAAATGCAAGAGTTGGAATATTTCAGTAGTGTTTGGTTGTGGTTTACCTTGTCACAGTTACATTCTCTTGATTTTACAAAGTTCATTTTGAATTTCTTTCATTGAAATGTAACAGTTGGATTATTTCAGTAGTGTTTCGTCGTGGTTTACCATGTCACAGTTACATTCTCTTGATTTTTCACAGTTCATTTTGTATTTCTTTCATTGAAATGCAAGAGTTTGAATATTTCAGTAGTGTTTTGTCGTGGTTTACATTGTCAAAGTTACATTGTCTTGATTTTTCAAAGATCATTTTGGATTTTTTTCGTTGAAATGCAAGAGTTGGAATATTTCAGTAGTGTTTTGTTGTGGTTTAACATGTCACAGTTACATTCTCTTGATTTTTCAAAGTTCATTTTGAATTTCTTTCATTGAAATGCAAGAGTTGGAATGTTTTAGTAGTGTTTTGTCGTGGTTTACCATGTCACAGTTACATTCCCTTGATTTTTCAAAGTTCATTTCGGATTTCTTTCGTTGAAATGCAAGAGTTGGAATATTTCAGTGGATTTCTTTCGTTGAAATGCAAGAGTTGGAATATTTCAATAGTGTTTTGTTGTGGTTCACCTTGTCTCAGTTACATTTTCTTGATTTTTCAAAGCTCATTTTGAATTTCTTTCATTGAAATGCAAGAGTTGGATTATTTCAGTAGTGTTTTGTCATGGCTTACCTTGTCGCAGTTACATTCTCTTGATTTTTCAAAGTTCATTTGGGATTTCTTTCATTGAAATGCAAGAGTTGGATTATTTCAGTAGTGTTTTGTCGTGGTTTACCTTGTCACAGTTACATTCTCTTGATTTTTCAAAGTTCATTTTGGATTTATCTCGTTGAAATGCAAGAGTTGGAATATTTCAGTAGTGTTTTGTTGTGGTTTACCGTGTCACAGTTACATTCTTTTGATTTTTCAAAGTTCATTTTGAATTTCTTTCATTGAAATGCATGAGTTGGAATATTTCAGTAGTGTTTTGTCGTGGTTTACCTTGTCACAGTTATATTCTCTTGATTTTTCAAAGTTCATTTGGATTTCTTTCCTTGAAATGCAAGAGTTGGAATATTTCAGTAGCATTTTGTAGTGGTTTACCCTGTCACAGTTACATTCTCTTGATTATTCAAAGTTCATTTTGGATTTCTTTCCTTGAAATGCAAGAGTTGGAATATTTCAGTAGCGTTTTTTCGTGGCTTACCTTGTCACAGTTACATTCTCTTGATTTTTTTCAAAGTTCATTTTGAATTTCTTTCCTTGAAATGCAAGAGTGGGATTATTTCAGTAGCGTTTTGTAGTGGTTTACCTTGTCACAGTTACATTCCCTTGATTTTTCAAAGTTCATTTTGAATTTCATTCATTGAAATGCAAGAGTTGGAATATTTCAGTAGTGTTTGTCAGGGTTTACCTTGTCACAGTTACATTCTCTTAATTTTTCAAAGTTCATTTTGAATTTCTATCGTTGAAATGCAAGAGTTGGAATATTTCAGTAGTGTTTTGTTGTGGTTTACCTTGTCACAGTTAGATTGCCTTGATTTTTCAGAGTTCATTTTGGATTTCTTTCATTGAAATGCAAGAGTTGGAATATTTCAGTAGCGTTTTGTTGTGGTTTACCTTGTCACGGTTACATTCTCTTGATTTTTCAAAGTTCATTTTGAATTTATCTCGCTGAAATGCAAGAGTTGAATTATTTCAGTAATGTTTTGTCTTGGTTTACCTTGTCACAGTTACATTCGCTTGATTTTTTAAAGTTCATTTTGAATTTCTTTCATTGAAATGCAAGAGTTGGATTATTTCAGTAGCGTTTTGTTGTGGTTTACCTTGTCACTGTTACATTCTCTTGATTTTTCAATGTTCATTTTGAATTTATTTCATTTAAATGCAAGAGTTGGAATATTTCAGTAGTCTGTTATTGTGGTTTACATTGTCAAACTTACAATCCCTTGATTTTTCAAAGTTCATTTTGGATTTTTTTTCGTTGAAATGCAAGAGTTGGAATAGTTCAGTAGTGTTTTGGCGTGGTTTACCTTGTCACAGTTACATTCTCTTGATTTTTCAAAGTTCATTTTGAATTTATTTCATTGAAATGCAAGAATTGGAATGTTTCAGTAGTGTTTTGTCGTGGTTTACCATGTCACAGTTACATTCACTTGATTTTTCAAAGTTCATTTTGGATTTCTTTCGTTGAAATGCAAGAGTTGGAATATTTCAGTGGATTTCTTTCGTTGAAATGCAAGAGTTGGAATATTTCAATAGTGTTTTGTTGTGGTTCACCTTTTCTAAGTTACATTATCTGGATTTTTCAAAGTTTATTTTGAATTTATTTCATTGAAATGCAAGAGTTGGAATATTTCAGTAGTGTTTTGTCATGGCTTACCTTATCGCAGCTACATTTTCTTGATTTTTCAAAGTTCATTTTGGATTTATATAGTTGAAGTGCAAGAGTTGGATTATTTCAGTAGTGTTATGTCGTCGTTTAACTTGTCACACTTACATTCCCTTTAATTTTAAAAGTTCATTTTGAATTTCTTTCGTTGAAATGCAAGAGTCGGAATATTTCAGTAGTGTTTTGTTTTGGTTTACAGTGTCACACTTACGTTCTCTTAATTTTTCAAAGTTCATTTTGGATTTTTTTCATTGAAATGCAAGAGTTGGAATATTTTAGTAGTGTTTTGTCGTGGTTTACCTTGTCACAGTTACATTCCCTTGATTTTTCAAAGTTCATTTCGGATTTCTTTCGTTGAAATGCAAGAGTTGGAATATTTCAGTGGATTTCTTTCGTTGAAATGCAAGAGTTGGAATATTTCAGTAGTGTTTTGTTGTGGATTACCTTGTCTCAATTACATTTTCTGGATTTTTCAAAGTTCATTTTGAATTTCTTTCATTGAAATGCAAGAGTTGGATTATTTCAGTAGTGTTTTGTCGTGGTTTACCTTTTCACAGTTACATTCTCTTGATGTTTCAAAGTTCATTTTGAATTTCTTTCGTTGAAATGCAAGAGTTGAAATATTTCAGTAGTATTTTGTCGTGGTTTACCTTGTCATAGTTAAATTCTCTTGATTTTTCAAAGTTTATTTTGTATTTATCTCGTTGAAATGCAAGAGTTGGACTATTTCAGTAGTGTTTTGATGTGGTTTACATTGTCACAGTTACATTCTCTTGATTTTTCAAAGTTCATTTTGAATTTCTTTCGTTGAAATGCAAGAGTTGGAATATTTCAGTAGTGTGTCGTTGTGGTTTACCGTGTCACAGTTACATTTTTTTGATTTTTCAAAGTTCATTTTGAATTTCTTTCATTGAAATGCAAGAGTTGGAATATTTCGGTTGTGTTTTGTCGTGGTTTACCTTGTCACAGTTATATTCTCTTGATTTTTCAAAGTTCATTTGGATTTCTTTCCTTGAAATGCAAGAGTTGGAATATTTCAGTAGCGTTTTGTAGTGGTTTACCTTGTCACAGTTACATTCTCTTGATTATTCAAAGTTCATTTTGGATTTCTTTCCTTGAAATGCAAGAGTTGGAATATTTCAATAGCGTTTTGTCGTGGTTTACCTTGTCACAGTTACATTCTCTTGATTTTTTTCAAAGTTCATTTTGAATTTCTTTCCTTGAAATGCAAGAGTGGGTTTATTTCAGTAGCGTTTTGTAGTGGTTTACCTTGTCACAGTTACATTCCCTTGATTTTTCAAAGTTCCTTTTGGATTTCCTTTCGTTGAAATGCAAGAGTTGGAATATTTCAGTAGTGTTTGTCAGGGTTTACCTTGTCACTGTTACATCTTATTGGTTTATCACAGTTAATTTTTAATTGATATCTCTGAAATTCAAAAGTTGTATTAATTCAGTAGTGGTTTGTCGTGGTTTAACTTTTCGGACTTAAATTCGCATGACTTTTCAAACTTCATTATTGATTTATCTATTTGTAATTAAAGAGTTGGACTGTTTCAGTTGTGTTTTGTCGGAGTTTACCTTGTCACAGTTACATTTTCTTGATTTTTCAAAGTTCATTTTTCAATTTCTTTCGTTGAAATGCAAGAGCTGGAATATTTCAGTTGTGTTTTCTTGTGGTTTACCTTGTCACAGTTACATTCGCTTGATTTTTCAAAGTTCATTTCGGTTTTCTTTCATTGAAATGCAAGAGTTGGAATATTTCAGTAGTGTTTTGTCGTGGTTTACCTTGTCACAGTTACATTCGCAAGATTTTTCAAAGTTCATTTTGGATTTCTTTAGTTGAAATGCAAGAGTTGGAATATTTCAGAAAGCGTTTTGTCGTGGTTTACCTTGTCACATATATATTTTCTTGATTTTTCAAAGTTCATTTCGGTTTTCTTTCATTGAAATGCAAGAATTGGAATATTTCAGTAGTGTTTTGTCGTGGTTTCCCTTGTCACAGTTACATTCGCTTGATTTTTCAAAGTTCATTTTGGATTTCTTTAGTTGAAATGCAAGAGTTGGAATATTTCAGAAGCGTTTTGTCGTGGTTTACCTTGTCACAGTTACATTTTCTTGATTTTTCAAAGTTCATTTTGAATTTCTTTCATTGAAATGAAAGAGTGGGATTATTTCAGTAGTGTTTTATCGTGGTTTACCATCTCACAGTTACATTCCCATAATTTTTCAAAGTTTATTTTGGATTTCTTTCATTGAAATGCAAGAGTTGGAATATTTCAGTAGTGTTTTGTTGTGGTTTACTTTGTCACACTTACATTCTCACGATTTTTCAAAGTTCATTTTGGATTTCTTTCATTGAAATGCAAGAGTTGGAATATTTCAGTAGTTTTTTGTCGTGGTTTACCTTAACACAGTTACATTCTCTTGATTTTTCAAAGTTCATTTTGGATTTCTCTCGTTCAAATGCAAGAGTTGGAATATTTCAGTAGTGTTTTGTCGTGGTTTACCTTGTCATAGTTGCATTCTCTTAATTTTTCAAAGTTCATTTTGAATTTCTTTCGTTGAAATGCAAGAGTTGGAATATTTCAGTAGTGTTTTGTCGTGGTTTACCTTGTCATAGTTACATTCTCTTAATTTTTCAAAGTTCATTTTGAATTTCTTTCGTTGAAATGCAAGAGTTGGACTATTTCAGAAGTGTTTTGTCATGGTTTATCACGTCACAGTTACATTCTCTTGATTTTTCAAAGTTCATTTTTAATTTCTTTCGTTGAAATGCTTGAGATGGAATATTTCAGTAGTGTTTTGTCGTGGTTTACCGTGTCACAGTTACATTTTATTGATTTTTCAAAGTTTTTTTGGATTTCTTTCGTTGAAATGCAAGAGTTGGAATATTTCAGTAGTGTTTACTCATGGCTTACCTTGTCACAGTTTCATTATCTTGATTTTTCAAATTTCATTTTGGATTGCTTTCATTGAAATGCAAGAGTTGGAATATTTCAGTAGTGTTTTATCATGGCTTACATTGTTACAGATACATTCTCTTGATTTTTAAAAGTTAATTTTGGATTTCTTTCATTGAAATGCAAGAGTTGGATTATTTCACTAGTGTTTTGTCGTGGTTTACCTTGTCACAGTTACATTCTCTTGATTTTTCAAAGTTCATTTTGAATTTCTCTCGTTGAAATGCAAGAGTTGGATTATTTCACTAGTGTTTGTTTGTGGTTTACCTTGTCACAGTTACATTCTCTTGATTTTTCAAAGTTCCTTTTGGATTTCTTTCATTGAAATGCAAGAGTTGGAATATTTCACTAGTGTTTTGCCGTGGTTTACCTTACCACACTTACATTCTCTTGATTTTTCAAAGATCATTATGGACTTCTTTCATTGAAATGCAAGAGTAGGAATATTTCAGTAGTGTTTTGTCGTGTTTTACTTTGTCACAATTACATTCTCTTCATTTTTCAAAGTTCATTGTGGATTTATTTCGTTGAAATATGTTTTGTTGTGCTTTACCTTGACACAGTTACATTTTCTGGATTTTTGTTAGGTTAGGTTAGGCTAGATCAAGTTAGGTTAGGTTAGGTTAGGTTAGGTTAGGTTAGCCTACGTACGCGCGTGGACGTAGGCTAACCAAACCTAACCTAAATTAACCTAACATAACTTGATCTAGCCTAAGCTAACCACACAAAAATAAAGAAAATGTAACTGTGTCAAGGTAAAGCACAACAAAACATATTTCAACGAAAGAAATCCACAATGAACCTTGAAAAATCAAGAGAATGTAATTGTGACAAAGTAAACCACGACAAAACACTACTGAAATATTCCTACTCTTTCATTTCAATGAAAGAAGTCCATAATGATCTTTGAAAAATCAAGAGAATGTAAGTGTGGTAAGGTAAACCACGGCAAAACACTAGTGAAATATTCCAACTCTTGCATTTCAATGAAAGAAATCCAAAAGTAACTTTGAAAAATCAAGAGAATGTAACTGTGACAAGGTAAACCGCAAACAAACACTAGTGAAATATTCTAACTCTTGCATTTGAACGAGAGAAATTCAAAATGAACTTTGAAAAATCAAGAGAATGTAGCTGTGACAAGGTAAGCCATGATTAAACACTACTGAAATATTCCAACTCTTGCATTTCAACGAAAGAAATCCAAATGAACTTTGAAAAATCAAGAAAATGTAACTGTGACAAGGTAAACCACGACAATACACTACTGAAATATTCCAACTCTTGCATTTCAACGAAAGAAATTCAAAGTAAACTTTGAAAAATTAAGAGAATGTAACTCTGACAAGGTAAACCACGACAAAACACTACCGAAATATTCCAACTCTCGCATTTCAACGAAAGAAATTCAAAATGAACTTTGAAAAATCAAGAGAATGTAACTGTGACAAGGTGAACCACGACAAGACACTACTGAAATATTCCAACTCTAGCATTCCAACGAAAGAAATTGAAAATGAACTTTGAAAAATCAAGAAAATGTAAGTGTGAAAAGGTAAACCACAACAAAAAAATACTGAAATATCCCAACTCTTGCATTTCAATGAAAGAAATCCAAAATGAACTTTGAAAAATCAAGAGAATGTAAGTATGCCAAGGTAAATCACGACAAAACACTACTGAAATATTCCAATTCTTGCATTTCAATGAAAGAAATCCAAAAGGAACTTTGAAAAATCAAGAGAATGTAACTGTGACAAGGTAAACCACGACGAAACACTACTGAAATATTCCATCTCATGAATTTCAACGAAAGAAATCCAAAATGAATTTTGAAAAATTAAGAGAATGTAACTGTGACAATGTAAACCACGACAAAATACTACGGAAACATTCAAACTCTTGCATTTCAACGAAAGAAATCCAAAATGAACTTTGAAAAATCAAAGGAATGTAACTGTGACATGGTAAACCACGACAAAACACTATTGAAATATTCCAACTCTTGCATTTCAATGAAAGAAATTCAAATTGAACTTTGAAAAATCAAGAAAATGTAACTATGAAAAGGTAAACCACAACAAAACTCTACTGTAATATTCCAACTCTTTCATTTCAACGAAAGAAATTCGGAATGAAGTTTGAAAAATCATGAAAATTTAACTGTAACAAGGTAAACCACGAAAAAACGCTACTGAAATATTCCAACTCTTGCATTTCAATGAAAGAAACTCAAAATGAACTTTGAAAAATCAACAAAATGTAACTGTGACAAGGTAAACCACGACAAAACACTACTGAAATATTCCAACTCTTGCATTTCGACGAAGGAAATCCAAAATGAAGTTTGAAAAATCAAACGAATGTAACTCTGACAGGGTAAACCATAAAAAAACGCTACTGAAATATTCCAACACATCCCAAATCATAGGTTTCAGACAACAAATACCTATGAAAGACTAAGAAATCCAACTCAGAAAAGCCCGAAATAGTAATTTACATATCCCAAATCATAGGTGTCAGTCAACACACACCTATGAAAGGCTAAGAAACCTAGCTCATAAAAGCCTGAAATAGCAAACTACTCATCCCAAACTATAGGTTTCAGACAACAAACACCTATGAGGGACTAAGAATCCTAGCTCTGAAAAGACCAAATAGCAAACTACACATCCCAAATCATAATTTTCTGACAACACACACCTATGAAAGGCTAAGAAACCTAGCTAATAAAAGACGGAAATAGCAATTAACCATCCCAAATCATAAGTTTCACACAACACACACCTATGAACGGCTCAGAAATCCAGCTCAGAAAAGTCAAAAATTGCAATCCACCCATCCCAAATCATAGGTTTCAGACAACACACACCAACAGACGACTAAGAAATCTAGCTCAGAATAGTTCGAAATAATAAATTACATATCACAAATCATAAGTTTCAGATAACACATATCAACGAAAGACGGGATCCGGGGAGGGCTTTTGAGGGTCAAGGGGATCCTTTAGGGCCGGCTGGTCCTTTGGGAGCGTGTGGGACCTTTGAGGACCGGAGGCTTCCTTCAGGGTTGGGTAGGGGGATAGGAACCCTTTGGGGTTGTGGTAGAGGACCTCACGACACTGTTCAAATGGAACTTGTGTATTATACCGACCAAAGAGTTTCAGCCTCAAATCTTCTTCTAAAATCATCTTTTAAATCATCTTTTAAAATGTCTCTAACTGTTTCGCCGAAATAATTCCCTAAAATAATAATTTGTTCTGAAAAGATATAATAAAGCCTTAAAAGTATTAAAATGGGGGCTCGGGAGCCTTTTGGGCGCCGGGGGGCCCTTTGGGAGCCCGGAGAACCTTTGAGGACCGGGGGCTTCCTTCGGGGTTGGGTAGGGGGATCGGGACCCTTTGGGGTTGGGGTAGAGGACCTCTAGACACTGTTCAAATGGAACTTGTGTATTATAACGACCACAGAGTTTCACTCTCAAATCTTCTTCTAAAATCATCTTTTAAATCATCTTTTAAAATGTCTCTAACTGTTTCGCCGAAATAATTCCATAAAATGTCTAAAACGATTTCGCCCAAATAATCCCTAAACGTAATTTCAGCGTGTTCCTTTTGTTTTTGGCATCTCTGCGATGACGCATTTCAAATTACTAAGAAACCTGATTCCCGCGCTAAAACAATTCATCGCTAAGATCAAAACATCCGGTCGGAAACAATTCTCTTGGTAGAACTCCAAAGACATTAATATAGACATTCGCTCGGAAACAATTCTCTTTGGAAACAACAAATTAATTCCCCTTTCGTAAATCAATAATTCCCCTTAGAAACAACAATTTAATTCCCCTTTCGTGTCAAATCAATCAATCATGACATCAGCTGTCACGTGTGATCTATACTTTGCCCTGGAAACAATTCTGGTCGAACTCCAAAGACATTAATTAACTTGACGTCACCTGTCAGACAACGTTTCCTATTTCTGGATCATAACATTCGCCTCGAGCGTGCCAAAAAACACACCTGGAGAAAGAGACCTTGGAGAAAGAGGTCATTGACACTGTCCCCATTAAACTATGTAAAAAAGTTGTAGGTGGCAGCAGGGGTGAGTGTCATGAGCTTTAGGGTCATCTCTACTAGCAGTTTCTAAAGTAAGGTCAAATTTCTAAACAAAAATAATTACTAAAACCTAGGTGTCATAGAATTCTTTTCCATTGTGGAATATGTAAAAAGAGTAAGAAAGAAAGAAGGAAAATAGAATGGGAAGAGTGACGGATATTAAGAGAGAGAGAGAGAGGAGAGAGAGAGAGAGAGAGAGAGAGAGAGAGAGAGAGAGAGAGAGAGAGAGAGAGAGAGAGAGAGAGAGAGAGAGAGAGAGAGAGAGAGAGAGAGAGAGAGAGAGAGAGAGAGGAGAGAGGAAGAGAGAGAAAGAGGAAGAAAGAGAGAGAGAGAGAGAGAGAGAGAGAGAGAGAGAGAGAGAGAGAGAGAGAGAGAGAGAGAGAGAGAGAGAGAGAGAGAGAGAGAGAGAGAGAGAGAGAGAGAGAGAGAGAGAGAGAGAGAGAGAGAGAGAGAGAGAGAGACAGAGAGAGAGAGAGAGAGAGAGAGAGAGAGAGAGGGAGAAAGAGGAGAAAGAGAGCAAGAGGGATATAGGAAGAGAGAGAGAGAGAGAGAGAGAGAGAGAGAGAGAGAGAGAGAGAGAGAGAGAGAGAGAGAGAGAGAGAGAGAGAGAGAGAGAGAGAGAGAGAGAGAGACTTACCAAGGCTATGAATAATACGGGTGCGTTGAAAGCCCATATGAAACCATTGTGTCGGTTCAGCCAGCATCTTAAAAAAAAATAGATTTTGAACTAATAAAGCAAGACAAAAAAAAAAGATGCTTTGCATATCAGTTACATTACCAAACGGGCTAGTTAAATGTTTAAGTATCTTAACCATGGACAAGTGTTTAGCTCCCTCCAATTTAAAGATCCTAGGACTTTTCCGCATTTTCTTACCAGCTTCCTGCAATACCCCTGTTTTTCTTTTCTGTTGATTCAATTTCTCCACCGTCAAATTTTTTGCTCCCCCAAAAACAGATTCCGAGACATAGGCTGATGTACATGCCATGAAATAGTATATTTAGTATCCAGTGGCTTGTGTAACATGCTTGTGGAGAAGTCGGAAAAAAGAAATGCAAAAATAGGGATCGTTCAGAGTTACATATTCTTTTGAATTTCAGCTGGCCTAGGACATCGATTGTTTAGGACCTTGGCTTTGTACTTCAATTGACTTGAAGTTTTATACGTGAACTAGCTTGAATCCTATTAGTCTCATAGTACCCTCAAGAAGCTTATCTAACATTTTTGCAACGTATACCAATTTTAACTTTTACTAGAGATTAATTAAAAAAACTTTCCGAAAAATAAGTTTTTCAAAGAAAAGTAAAGGCCATTTTAAACTTAAGCTCAGAAGATACAAATACCTGTTAAAATTCAAACTCAAAGCGACCAGAAATTACATTAAAGAATAAATGAAACCCAAAACGAACAGAAATTAAATAAACAATCATAGCGAAAAACACACAACAAGTAATAATATCAATGAATAAACAGGTCTTAAAGCGAGTAATGCTTAGATTGAATATAAAAATAAAGCTTAAAACGAAAAAAAAAATAGTTTGCTATTAAAATATAAATGAAACTTAAAACGAACAGAAATTAAATAAACAATCAATGCTAACAAAAAAACAATATATATTAAGGTAAATGAATAAATAAATCTTAAAACAAGTGAAACTTAAATTGAATATACAATGAATCGAATAAAAAAAACTACAAACAAGAGTTTGGTATCGCCTCACTGCAGAAGCCTAAAACCTGCTGTGTCATTGGCGCCTTACTTAAAACTATATGAGTCTTGAAAAGTATTGTAAAGTATAAACAAAATCAAATTCAATATTACATATATAATGATATTAATTGTTGAAAGATCCTTCAGGTCAAGATTCTTTTTTCACTCTAATTTTTATTTTCATTTTCAATGCTGTAAGTTCTGGAAAAGGATAAATTTGTAATATACGAGTTATTCGTTTTCAGTGAAGCGCCAATGACTCAAAAGGCCTTAGGTTTTTACAGTTAAAGAAGGCGGCAGTATCCAAAATTTTGTTTGTAGTGAAACTATATTTGTCTTGACTAATCTTGGAAAGAACTAATAAATTAAACTGAATGTCTTATGTATAGTCATATTAATTGCTGAAAGCTCGTCAGTTCAAAATTTTACTGTAATTTTAATATTTATCTTCAATATTAAGTACAAAAGAAAACATTTGTAATATAATTCGTTTTCAGTGCAGCCCCAATGACGTAGTAGGGTTTAAGCTCCAGCAGTGAAACCATACCCAAACTCTAGTTTATAGTTATTTTTATTCGATTCAAACTTGATTTGAATATTCAATTTAAGTTTCACTTGTTTTAAGATTTATTTATTCATTTACATTAATATATATTGCATGTTTGTTTGCATTGATTGCTTATTTAATTTCTGTTTGTTTTAAGTTTCATTTATACTTTAATAGCAAACTATTTTTTTTGTTTTAACCTTGATTTTCATATTCAATCTAAGCATTACTCGCTTTAAGATCTGTTTATTCATTGATATTATTACTTGTTGTGTGTTTTTCGCTATGATTGTTTATTTAATTTCTGTTCATTTTAATTTTCATTTATGCTTTAATATCAAACAATTTTTTTTCGTTTTAAGCTTGATTTTCATATTCAATCGAAGCATTACTCACTTTAAGATTTATTGATTCATTTATAGTATTACTTGTTGTGTGTTTTTTGCTATGATTGTCTATTTAATTTCTGTTCGTCTTGGGTTTCATTTATTGTTTAATAGTAATTTCTGGTCGTTTTGAGTTTGAATTTTCACAGGTGTTTGTATCTCCTGAGTTTAAGTTTAAAATAGCCTTTACTTTTCTTTGAATTTTTTTTTTTTTGATTTTTTTAAAAATTAATTTTTGTTCGTTTTTGATTGCAAAAAGTTTAAAGTTTTTATGGCATGGGGGGGGGGTTGCTTTCTGTACGATTGTTCTTGACTTTAAAAAATGGTTCTAGAACTTTCAATTTAAATCGAATGAGGCTTTTTTCAAAGTCTATGCGATTACCCCTTTGATAAAAACCTTATATATGAACAATAGACAGCTTGCATAACTGGTGGACAGCGATTGACAACAATGAATGGATTGAAAAAATAGCAAGTTTAATTAACGCAATCTTACGTTAATTAAGTAAATTACATTACTTTAGACTACGTTAGGGGGGGGGGCTCCCCTGGATCCGCCACTGCCTTACACTCTCTGTTTCTTTCCTTGTTAGGGAGGAGAGCAGATGCCTAATTGGTGTGTGTTAATACCAAAATATTCTCTAACTCTCATTGGGCTTTCAGGTATAAACAGAATTAGTTCAAAGGAAGTGGTGGGGAAAAAGGGCGGGGGGGGGTTATTTGCCCTTCGATCAATTTTGACTCTTAAGAGCTGGACTAGAACTTCCAATTTCCAATCAAATGAGCGCTCTCTAAATTTTTTACGAGAATCCCTTCCTGCCCTCGGGCCTTGGGAGGTTTTGTCGACGCCATAATTTTTTTACTTAACCTTTCAACTATTTTTAAAGAAATGGTATTTTTAACCCTTGCATATAAAGCAGTTCTGGGGGGAAAATAATAAAAAATTTTGAAGCTATATAAGATTTATTCATTTATTTATATTTGCACCGGTTATCTTTATGTTGGTAAGATAGTTAATTTTAATTTCTGTTTATTCAGGGTTTTGTTTATTCTTTAACAGTAATTTCTGGTCTTTTTGAGTTTTAACTATAATAGGAATTAATTTCTGCTGGTCCTGAGTTCAATATGGCTCTTTACTCTTCTTAGAAAACTTATTTTTATGTAAGGTTTTTTTAAATTAATAATAATAAAACATTGAACACTTATGGCCTTTACTATAGACAGCCTAATTACATGCCTCTGAAAAATAAAACCTGATTTTTTCACGCAACAATGAATGGATCGAATTCATTCTGTTTCATTCCATTTTTTGATACAGAAAGAACAGTATCGTTTTGATTTGACCATTTTTCGGATTTTTTTGTGCCACAATAACTTAGAATTCATCGCAAAGTATGTATTTTAACCTTATTTTAAGTATGACTGTAATTTTAAGTATTTTATAATAGATTTACTGTGTGTTTTTCCCTTACACAACTTTACTTTATTAAACTCTTTGGGGTGGGGAAAGCGTAGTTGGCATAAAGAAGAAAACCTTAGCGTCGACAGTAGGAAAGGGGGAAGTTGAGGTTGGAGACTCATCCAATACGCAGCGGAACTTTACTTATCTCATCCGTTCCCATTTAGAAGATTAGACAGACTCTTTGGGCTGTAGAATGTTGGACCGTTTGAGTTGTGGAAGACGTTAAAATACTCAAAAATACTTTATATTTTTAGTTATTGCAGGATTGCTTTCATAGATTGTGGAATGGTGAGGCCCCTGCCTCATGATCTGGGTGAGCCTCAACTCATGATATGCAATTTTGATTAATTGTTCCTTGTTATGTGCATATATTATTCTATATATGTTATTTTGAGTTAAACTTTTATCGGATTGCGTTCATTTTTAATCCTTGAGATAAAAACTGAAACCTTAGCGTAAACAGTGATGGGGGGAAGTCTCCCCCATCAGATGTATAATTGAGCAGCCACAGAGAAAGTAATACAAATGAAAATAATCTGTCTTTTGAAAATGTCTTTCTTCAAAAGACCCGAAAATAATCGTCTAAAGGAACCTGAAGTGCTTTCTCTGACATTTCCGTTGATTCTTTTTTCCCGTTACTTTCAGATATAAAATTTAGAATATTATCGAATGGGTTTAGTCCCCTCCCTGAATAATTCACATTTAGAAAACTCACCCCCTGGGAAATTCCTCCCCCCTCCAAGAACATTTTCTTTTCCTGCTGACCATTCTCCTGCGTTAAATTCCACCCAGCAGAAACTTCCCAGCCGTGGAATATGCTCCCCCAAACATATTCCCCTCAGATAATTTTGGATATTCATAAAAAATGAAGCAGAAATTTCTACTCAACTTTTTGGGTCAGAAGTAATGCTATTATAGCGTTACCTAAGTAAAGGGCCATAAGGGTTCAATGAATTAATACTTATTTATTTTGCAGGGGCACTTTATGTGGAAGAGGTGGTCGCATAAACTTTGGAACGGGGTTCATTGAATTACAAATTAAAAGTTAAAGTGCCCTAACACCAGAGGCGGATCCAGGATTTTCTTACGGGGAGGGGAGGGGGCGCAAAATAGGTTGATCCAATAAACTTGCGTTAGGAGCAAGTTTAATTAACGCACTCTTGCGTTAATTAGGTAAATTACATTACTTTATACTACGTTAGGGTGGGCGCCCCCCTCTCCCCTCCCCTGGATCCGCCACTGCCTTACACTCTCTGTTTCTTTCCTTGTTAGGGAGGAGAGCAGATGCCTAATAGGTGTGTGTTAATACTAAAACATTCTAACTCTCACTGGGCCTTCAGGTATAAACATAATTAGTTCAAAGGAAGGGGCGGGGGGTTGCTATTTAATACCTCTTGATTCTCGCGACTATTTCTGGTCTAGGCTGTTTTTATGAAAGGAAAATTGGGAGATTTTACCATGGGCGATTTTCCTGGGGAAATTTTCCGACGGTTGGGGGAAATTTCTGGGGAAGGGGGAGTTTAATGGCCTTTATTACTGCTAAATAAACTAAAAACTTTCACTATTTTCGCTTCATTTTCTTAAGTCCTGATTTTTGATTCTTCTTGATTTCTTTGGAATAATTTAAGGCGTATTTGTCTATGATTTAAATGTAAAAATAATACAGCGATTTCTGGTATTTATTCAAGAATTTCGTTTAAAATACAAAATAAAGAGCGTTTCAATGGCGAAATTTTATCTTACATCCAGTTTGGATCCGATTTATTGGTTTTACTTATATTTGAACCCTACTAAATTAAGAAAGGTTAAGGCACACGGTATAGGCTATAAATAATTTTTTTGTTCTTATTATTCTTTTTTTAGGGAGGAGGGCAGATGCCTGCTAGGTGTTTAGTAAAACAAAAACATTCTAACTCTCATTTATTTTCAGGAATATACATAATTTGTTAAAAGGTTGGGGGGGGGGTGGCTGTAAAGATCTACTCTACATCTACATCAATTAATTCTGAATATAAATTCTGTAATAAAAACATAACATTTATTTCTTTTCAACATCGTCGTATTCTTTTTTTTTAATCATTTTCAGTATTTTTTATTTTCCGGTCGAATAGCATAAACGTAAAATCCGAATGCACATGTTGGGCATTCCAGTCAGCACACGTAAAAAGAAGAAATCTAATATCGGGTCTTAATTCAAAATGTACAATGGGTAAGTAGGCTTAATAATAAAAAAAAATTACCTTTGAATTTATAATCGAATGAGCCTTTTTTGAAGTTTCTACGACAACGCCTTGTATAAAAACCTTATTTGCCCCCAGGGCATAACCTAAAACCCTTGCCCTGAGAGTTGTGGGGGATTGTCCTTCTCAAAAACATATTTTCTGTATGGAAATCAACTACGCTGAACAAAATGGCTATCTCAAAATTTTGATTGGATGTGTTTGGGGAAATGATGGGCGTAGGGGGGGGGGGGCTAGTTGCCCTCCAATCACTTTCGACTATTAAAAAGGGCACTAGCCCTTTGAATTTCCAATCGAATGGGCCTGTTTTGAAGTTTCTACTATAACGCCTTCTATAAAAACCTTATATGCCCCCAGGGCATAACTTAAAACTCTTGCCCTGAGGGTTGTAGGAGAGTGTCCTCCTCAAAAATCTATTTTCTATCAGGAAATCAACTACGCTGAACAAAATGGTTATCTCAAAATTCTGATTGGATGTGATTGGGGGAATTATGGGCGTGGGGGGGGGAATAGTTGCCCTCCAATTACTTTCGACTATTAAAAAGGGCACTATCCCTTTGAATTTCCAATCGAATAAGCCTTTTTTGAAGTTTCTACAACAACGCCTTCTATAAAAACATTATATGCCCCTAGGGCATAACATAAAACCCTTGCCTGAGGGTTGTGGGGGAGTATCCTCCTCAAAAAAATATTTTCTATCTGGAAATCAACTACGCTGAACATAATGGTTATCTCAAAATTTTGATTGGATGTGTTTGGGGGAATGCTGGGCGGGGGGGGGGGCTAGTTGCCCTCCAATCATTTTCGACTATCAAAAAGGGCACTAGAACTCTCGATTTCCAATTGAATGAGCCCCTTTTGAAGTTTCTACGACAACGCCTTATATAAAACCTCTATATGACCCCAGGGCATAACTTAAAACCCCTGCCCTGAGGGTTGAGGGGGAGCATCCTCCTCAAAAACATATTTTCTATCTCGAAATAAAATACGTTGAACAAAAGGGCTCTCTCAATATTTCGATTGGATGTATTTGGGGAAATGGTGGGCGTGGGGGGGGGGGCTAGTTGCCCTCCAATCACTTTTGACTATCAAAAAGGGCACTAGCCCTTTGATTTTACAACCGAATAAGCCTGTTTTAAAGTTTCTGCGACAGCGCCTTTTATAAAAACCTTATATGCCCCAAGGGTATAACTTAAAACTCTTGCCCTGAGGGTTGTCGGGGAGTGTCCTCCTCAATAATATATTTTCTATCTGGAAATCAACTACGCTGAAAAAATGGCTATATCAAAATTTTGATTGGATGTGTTTGGGGGAATGATGGGCGGGGGGGGGGGGGCTAGTTGCCCTCCAATCCATTTCGACTATTAAAAAGGGCACTAGCCCTTTGAATTTCCAATCGAATGATCTTGTTTTGAAGTTTCTACGACAACGCCTTGGGGAATGATGGGCGTGGGGGGGGGGGAGCTAGTTGCCCTTCAATCATTTTCGACTATGAAAAAGGGCACTAGAACTCTCGATTTCCAATCAAATGAGCCCCCTTTGAAGTTTTTACGACGACCCCTTCCGTATGAAGTGCCTCTGGAAAAAAATAAATAAAACATTGGAGCCGTAAGGCCTTCACTATAGGCAACGCTACAGCGTTGCCTCTGATCGTGATAACACTAGAAAAACCTCCAGAACTGGAAGAAGTTCGAACTTGCGATCAAGAACAATTAATGATAATTAAGTAAGCTGCTAAAATTGTCAAACTTATTCATTCTGCTGAGACTAATGAAATAAATCCTAGTTGAAAAACCAGCTAATATATGCCAAGCCTCATTATTTTTGGCCAATTTTGCATAATTGGTATTTCCGATAAAATTAAAGAAAGACACATGTATATGAGGTGTCCTTGAATCTGGAATTTATTTTCGTTTTTCCAGTGAAAAACTAAATAACTAACTACCAACTATAACTAACTAATAAACTTAATAGCCAAAAAAACTACAAAAAAACAATAAAAAAATGGTAAGTAATTGTGAATAATAATAATAATAACAAGCAAATATATTATATATAAAAGCAACGCCAAGGGGCCATCTTAACTCTGTTGGCCTATTTGTACGGCCCCCACCTCTTTCCGTGAGTTCTAAACCGGCTCCAATAGCTAATACTAACTGAGATGAGCAACATTTCTGTGTATTTATCAAGGAAATTACGTTTCGCCCGTACTTTGCTTTAAATCTAACCAAACTAATCCTGAAATAGCGAGCTACAAGGGTGGACACTCTATGGTCTCTTTGTCATGACTCTGGCTTTGGACTAGCACAAGATATCCGTGGGAAAGAAGCCTACATGGCTGGTTATTATGTGGCCTTTTAGCCTTTCAGACTGGACCTAATCAATTTATTCAACCAATAAATTTACGACAAAAACACTTTAACATAGAATCTCCATAAGGCTCTATGGCCAGGAAAAAAACAGGGGAAAAACAGAAATGACACAAATACCAAAAACAAAAGAAAAGAAAAGTAGTTTCAATATAATGAATTTCAACCTTTCAAAGACTCAACACACACACACACACAAAACAAGGCAAAGAAAAAAAAAACAATATTTAAAAGACCCAAACAAAAAGTGATTTTAAGAGACCCCCCCCCAAAAAAAAAGGATGTAGTACAATCCAATAAATTAAACCAAATTACAAATATATATTTGAAACCAAGCCACAAAAAATATTAGACAAACTCAGTACCCCTCACAACAAACGTTTCTAACCCAGGCTAGGGTCACTCGCCTCCCCCCCCCTAAATAATAATAAAATATAAAAAAATATATTTAAACATGAAAAATCAAGATAATAAAAAAATTCTTAAAATTCTTTTGAAACTACCAAACGAGTGACATTCTTGAGCTGACTCAGGTAGGCTATTCCAACCGATATGACAAGCAGTTAATGGATTAAATTCAGACTTCACCGATGGAGTAAATAAAATATTAATATTTCTTGAATTGCGAAGATGATACGTAGACCTATCAGTGACGAAAGTAGGAGTAGTTTGAAGGGCTGTGGGAACATCACCATGAATTTGATGAAAAGTGAAAGACGCGTGCGACAGAATGTAGAGAGATTGCAAATGAAGTAATGGACTAGTTGGGTTAGTTGTAGAACAATTTGTTTCCTGTATAAGCCTTCTTGCTTTATAATATAACTTGAAAGTGGTTTCAGAATAGAGGAAAAAGTTGACACGCACATATTGTAGGGCCATAAGAGACGTAGGACTGAACTAAGCAATGGAACAGAATTTTTAAAACTGATCCAGGAAAAATGTGTTTTAGCTATCTCAAAATTCCAAGACTCCTTGAGATCTTCATACTAATTAGTCCAATATGATGCTTGAATGAAAGGTTTTCATAGATAAGAATACCGAGAAATCGGACATATCGATCCTTAGGTCTACTGAGAGAGCCCCTTGAAAGCTGGATATTAGTTAAATCAGGGCACGCCAGAGGAATACGGGAAAGAATGAAAAAACTTGACTTAGCAACATTTACGGCAAGGCAATTTGCATCAAACCAAAAAACAACTCTCTCTACAAGGTCAACTAATTTGGAAAGCATCTCAGACTCAGTTCCTGCTACAGTACCAATGGTACTATCATCAGAAAAAGCAACGAGAGTGTCCACATCCTGCGAAAAAGATGGATTTATTTTAGCATTGAAAGATTCAGGATGACATAGGTGACAGCAAACTGAAGGTTTTTGTTTCTTAACCGCAACTATAAGGCCATTAACATAAATCACAAGCAGAAAAGGTCCAAGAACAGAGCCTTGAGGAACACCAAACTCAACTCCACACGAAAAGCGGGAAAGGGAATCTACGGAGATAGTTCTACCTGACAAATAGGAATCAAACCAAGCATGTCCTCTTACACCACTGTGTGATAGCTGCAATGTGAGCAATGTGCGGGGATAGAACGTTCCCAGTGGAATAAGAACTGGTTATGTTTGGATTGTTCCTCGAAACAAAACATCACCAAAAATCAAGAATACACTATCTCTACTTCTTCGGAAGCTAATGATACCCCACGACGCCGATTGTCAGGAATAAATTTTTCAAAAGCTAGTGATACCCCACGACGCCCATTGTCAGAAATAAATTCTTCCTTAATAGAAATTTTAGATGATATCAGGTCGTCCCCCCTTGCCCCGACTTGCCAAAGGGATGGTAAAGCTTTCATTGCAGCCCATAGCGAGTGTCAGACTACTCCCCTACCAGTATTAACCAGTATTGCCAGTTGCCAGACTGATTTTCTGCTAGAAACTAAAGATGCCAGTACCCAGACGGATTTTGAATATAATTGTGAGCCTTCTAATGATGTCTCCTGCCAGACTGAAAATTTTCCTTGTGGCAATTGTGATTCCAGCCCCTTATGCGACCCTTCCCTCCCCTCCTTTTTAGTGCTAAAAAAAAACTCGAGTTCGTTACCAACGAAATTTCTACGTTCATTGATCTTAGGGATAATATAATTAATAACACACTTAAGTCTGTTAATACGAATAAAAAAAAACACCAATTTGAAACCAACTGCAATTCAATCCACAAGCAACAACTCCCAACACATGGATATTAATGAAGCAAGTGTCAACTCAAATATGAACTTAATCGGTCACCTAGTTCCAGAGGTCAGTGACAGCTTAAATGAGAATTCAATCAATATTCCAGATCCAGAGGTCAGTGAAAATTTAAGTGTGAATTCAGCCAATATTCCAGTTCCAGGGGTCAGTGACAACTTGAGTATTATTAGTAAATTGGTTCCTGAAGCCAAATCAGGGAAGAATTCTATTGCCTGCCGTTTTCACTTGGTCAACAAGTGTGAAAAAAAGAGTGATTGTACCTTTGTTCACCCCTGTATGTCTTTTTTAACTACTGGTCACTGTAACGACAATTATTGCTCCCTTTCCCATTCCAAACCCTGCCATAAATTTCAAGGTGGCCTTTATTTTGAAACTATGTGCATGTTATTACATTTGAAAAACAGGGATTATCGTGCTATAGCCAGGCGCAGTATAATTTTTAAAAGTAAAATAGTTACAAGTTCTCAATCAACCCAAAAGCGGAGCCCCCTTCATTCAATTAATAAAATTAGCTCGCCAGCGCATACTCATCCTTTTTTATCCCAAATCCACCCTGCTCACTCAAAAAACTTCCACCGTTACCACCCAGAAAAAAAAAACATATTCCCAGCAAAATCGCTTCCCTCTTAACACTCCAGTTAACCCCTCCCAAGTTGAACCCCCTGAAAATACCACCGTCTTATTTCCCTCCCTTATTTTCCCGCCTCCGACCCATGCATTTAATCCCTCGTGCCCACCCTACCAGGGTGACTCTGGTCTGAGACCAGAGCATTTAATAATTGTTGTTCTCAATATCCAAGTTTAGCCCCCGTCAAGAAGTCCACTAGAACCCCTGACCGCATCTGTGATATAAAAAAAGTAAAGTGTAAAAACGGTACCTTCACAAGTCGCTTTCGATTCCCCAAACTTTTGTTGAGCAACGCTGCAAGCCTTAACTTTGAAAAACTCAATGAATTAGCCACCTTTCTAAAATATATAGTTTAGATGTAATCGCTATTACTGAAGTTCAAGCTCAAAATTTACACATGTTAAAGATTAACATTTTTTCTCAATTTATTAAACTTAGACCTGAAAACCACCCTCTGGGTAAGAAAGGTGGCGGAATTCTGTTCTTTATCCGTAATGATTTATATCCAAGTGAAATCCCAATTCCGTGTCTTAATCCCTTTGATGAAGTTATGTGGGTATGTGTTCGACCTAAAGTCTTGCCGTGTCCTTTTAATTTAATTGTCCTTTGTTGTTTTTATTACTCCCCTAATCAGAAATCCGCTGACAAAATAAATTTTATTGAAAAATTACATGCAAGTGCTGACTTTGTACTATCTAAATACCCAAATGCAGGAATTTTCCTGATGGGTGATACAAATAATATAAGACTTGATTCTACATGTAATGCTCTTAATTTAAAACTGGTCGTTAATGTCCCCAATTACAAAAGGCAATACTACTCTTGATTTAATTTGCACTAATCTTTTGAAGTTTTACAAACCCGTCTCCACTCTGCCCCCTCTAGGGGGTAGTTACCACTTTAGCCCTTTCCTATCTCCGCTGGCTAAAGTTAAACAGTCGTTTTCTATAACTGAAACCGCTAACAGACCTCTAAGTGACTCAGGAGTTTTCAATTTTGGCTCCTGGATTACTACTGAAAATTGGTCCACTGTGTATCAAACAAATGACGTTGACTACATGGCTTAGTCCCTCCAAAATCTATTGAGGAGTAATTATGAATTCCACTTCCCTGAGAAAAAATTTAAAACGTGTTCTACAGATAAGCCTTATGTTACTGAGTCTTTTAAAAAACTTATAAGAAAAAAATCAACTTTTTCAAAGCAGGTCGCATTACTGAGTCTAATAGTCTAAGGAAGTTCCCAAAAAAAATATAAGAAAAGCAGCTTCTAATTATTATAATAATAAAGTCAAAGATCTACATTCTAACAAGCCCAAGCAATGGTACAGAAAAATTAAAGAAATATGCGGAAAAAGTCCTTCCGAAATTGATTTTCATTTCCCTGAACCCCCTAATAAGACTGCCAACGATCTGAACTTGTACCTTACTTCCATTGTGCAAAGTCTCCCGCCTTTCACTGGCTCAAGTCCAACTATTCCTCCCAATACTTCCTTCCCCATTATTTCTCCCTCTGATGTTATAAACAAAATTCTTAAGCTTAGAAAATCATGTATTTGTCCCTTGGACATCCCAGTTGACTTAATTAAAGCCTTTTCGGACAAAATTGCTGAGCCTTTATCAAATATTTTCAACCAAATCACAAAATTTGCTAAATTCCCATGTTGCTGGAAACAAGGTTTTATAACACCTGTCCCTAAAAAATGCGCCAGTCTGACTTTCGCCAACATTCGCCCCATTACGCTCATTTCTGTTTTTTCCAAACTTTATGAAGGTTTCATCTGTGACTGGCTTAAGGATAAAATTTGTCTGCGTATTGACACCCGGCAGTTTGGTAACTTAAAGGAAACTTCCAACACTCATTACCTTGTTCACTTAATTCATACCATCGTAAGTAACCTTGATACACCAAATGTCTGGCTGAACCTTGTCTTAGTTGATTTCCAAAAAGCTTTTGACCTGGTTGACCACACCACACTAATTCGTTCACTACTGTTTAACTTTAAACTTGATCCTCTGTTAGTAAATATTGTTATATCGTTTCTTTCAAATAGATCCCAATTTGTTAAATAAAAAAATATTTTCTCTAACCCCCTCCCTATATAGTGTGGAATTCCTCAAGGAATCTTATTGGGACCACTTTTATTTCTAGTCATGATTAACGATATTGTTAAGGAATTCCCCCAAAGGTGGAAATACGTGGATGACTTGACGATCCTCGAAGTAGGTCACAGGAATATTAAAACTGACCCCCTTAAATATGAAAGTAAATTCCACTAAATCAAATTTAATGACGATAAATTTCTTGAAATCTATTCCCGCATTCCTTGACCCTATCCCCCCAGATATTTTTGTGTCTTCCTTTAAATTACTTGGGGTTAAATTTTCCTCTAATTTAAAGTGGGATATCCACATGAAAGACATTGTCTATAGATCTAATGCGTCTACGTCTCTTCTTAAGCTCTTGAATAAATTTAAAGTCCCCCCATCTGATTCTTTAAGGATCTATACCTCCTTTGTGCGCCCGCATCTTGAATATGTTTGTCCAGTTTGGCATCCTAGCATCTCCCGTGATGAATCAGATAAAATTGAATCTATTCAAAAAACAGCCCTAAGAATAATTTTTAAAGAAACTTTGGTACCATATTCACTCCTTATAAAAAAAGCCAAGCTGGAAACTCTTGAGCACAGGAGAGGAACGCTGTGCCTCCGTTTCGCAAAAAATGCAATAATAAACCCTCGCACGGAAAACATTTTTCCCAAAAGACACTCCCCATCCAGGCACTGCCTGCCACGTACTGTCTCTGAACCCATCCCTATCTTGTCCCCCATCCGTTCTTCTACCTCCAGATATAAAAAAAACCTTTGTCCCCTTCATTACTGATCAAATAAACCATAAGTTTTTTTTTTTTTTTTTTTTTTTTTTACTTCTGATACCCATGCTGGTGTCCGTTTGGCTCTTCCGCTCCCTCCCCTTTTTATATATTCTCTTTTAAACCCTTTTAATATTATTGTTATCTTAAATTTTTTTTTTGGTTTTGTTTTAATTTTTGCCCTTTTAACTTACCTACGTTTGACACTTTTTGTTTTTTAGACTAATGAATGGCTTTGCCTTACTGATATTGTTGTTTTTGGCATTGTTTAGCCAGTTTTTTAGTTGTTGTACTATTTCTATGTCTTTTTTTATTATATGACCCCGAAATGCGAATTCGGCCCTTCGGGGCTTGTGATAGTCATTTTTCGAAATAAATATCTTATCTTATCTTACAGCAGAATGTCATGAGTTAAAGAGTCAAAAGCCTTTAGGACATCTAGGAATATAGCAGCAGCAATCAAATCAGAGTCAAGCGCGGTGTGGAGAAAATTTATAAGAGTTACACACGCATGCTCCGTAAAATGTTTAGCTCGGAAGCCAAACTGAAAATCCCGAACAAATCTGTTAGCCTCTAGAAAAGCAAGTAGACGGGAAAGCATGGTATTTTCAAAAATTTTGCTAAAAACAGACAGCAAAGAAACTATGTAATTATAGGCTATCTGAGTAGTAGCTCCGTAGCAAAATTTGCAAGGGTGTTAATCCTGGGCCTTTCCTGCACGACTGATCAGCATGGAATTCAGTCTAAAATTAACCAAACCATATATCAAGATTTTGTTGAAGCTTTTCGAGTGTATTTGGTGGGTTTTTTTTTTCTATTTCAATGATAACAACCTTTTCACCTGAAATTTAGTTTAAACCTACAGTACTCAGTGGCGTCAATTCACTTAAAGATAGCAAGGGGGTGGGGTTAAATTTATTCTTAAAATTTACTGAAGTGTGATTATATGTCTTTTTCAATTTTTTCAATGAACATCCCAAAAAACACATTTTCAGTGAAAAAGCTCCCCACAATCTAATGATAGAATAGAGGCCCTGAACCCAATGCACAAATTTTTTTTCTTGCGATACCCGTTTGAGTAAACCTAGATGTTTTTGATAGTACAAAAAATCTGCCTTGGTGGCAACCATGTCAATTTCCTTGCATAGCCAGTTAACAGAACAAGTATATATTGAATTTGGTTTTAATTTTACCAAGCACACCATGCGTTGATTTTCTTAGCTTTTCTTTTAGTAAATGTGATAATTTTTTCCATTTGGTTCGTACCAAAAATCTGCCTTGGTGGCAACCATGTCAATTTCCCTGCATGGCCAGTTAACAGAAAAAGCATATATTGAATTGGGTTTTAATTTTACCAAACACACCCTGCGTTGACTTTCTTAGCTTTTCTTTTAGTAAATGTGGTACTTTTTTTTCCATTTTGATCGTACCAAAAATCTGCCTTGGTGGCAATCATGTCAATTTCCCTGCATGACCAGTTAACAGAACAAGCATATATTGAATTGGGTTTTAATTTTACCAAACACACCATGCGTTGATTTTCTTAGCTTTTCTTTTAGTAAATGTGATAATTTTTTCCATTTGGTTCGTACCAAAAATCTGCCTTGGTGGCAACCATGTCAATTTCCCTGCATGGCCAGTTAACAGAAAAAGCATATATTGAATTGGGTTTTAATTTTACCAAACACTGTTCTTCTCGGTGACTTCAATGCTACAGTGCGAGATGATATGGGTGTTTGGCGTGGCACAATTGGACCTGTATCCCCCGACCCACTGAACGACAACGGCCTTCGCCTACTCGAACTGTGCCGATCTCATGAACTTGTGATCGCAAACACCTACTTTCAACGTAAGACTATCCACCAGTACACGTGGTATAGTAACGACGGTTGCACAAAGAAGATGATTGACTACGTCATTAGTTCTAAACGCTGGAGATCATCGCTGAAGAACTGCAGAACTTACAGATCAGCAGAGCTCGGAAATGCAGATCACAGGCTTGTGTGTGCTGACGTCCAGCTTCGCCTCCATGCACAGCGATCGGAAAGAAAACCTGTAGCAGCGGATATTGGGAAACTAAAGGAGCCATATACTCGCCAGAAATATAGTGTTGAGATATCAAATCGCTTTGAGCTCCTGGGCACACTCAACAACAGCGAAGACGCCTGGAAGTATTTTAAATCACAGACCAGCGAAGCAGCAGAGCTGGTGCTTGGCAAGCGGAGTTTCCCGAAGAAATCGTGGCTAACTGATGAAACACTGCAGGTCATAGAGCAAAGGCGGAGGGCAAGACTTCTTGGGGACATGGCCACCTATCGAAGGCTCAATGGAGTGCGGAACAGACTTATTCACCGAGACCAAACTCAGTTTGTTGCAAGGAAAGCCGATGAAATCGAACTAGCAGCAAAAAAGAAAGACATGGGTAGCCTGTTTAAGCACCTCCGCAATCTCACAGAAAATAAAACACCAGCATTGGGACCCGTCCTATCCAGGGATGGGAAACTTCTCTCTGATGAGGGTTCTTGTCTCGAGCGGTGGAAGGACCACTTCTGCTCACTCCTGAACAACACTAGCCCGTCTATGCCTCCTACTGATAGTCCCAGCCAACCTGGCAGTCCAAGATCCGAAACAGATGCTCCTCCAGACGAGCCTTTCAGCCCATCAGAAATTGGAAATGCAGTAAAAAGGCTCAAGAGCAATAAAGCTGCCGGTATCTGTGGCCTGAGTGCGGAGCTGCTAATATATGCAGGTCCTGTTATGCTCCTGTTTCTCCACACCCTGTTCTCTACAATCTGGCAAACCGAGATAATTCCCGAAGATTGGCGGAAGGGTGTCATTATCCCTTTATGGAATAGGAAAGGTTCTAAAAGCGACTGCTTGAACTACCGTGGAATAACCCTACTGTCTGTCCCGGGAAAACTTTTCTCAATGGTCCTGCTAGATCCATGTTGAAATATCATTCGTAAAATCCGGTGACCGGAGCAAGCTGGTTTCATGTCGGACCGTTCAACCATCGAGCAGATTTTTACGATCCGATAAATCATAGAAAAGGCCACGGAGTTCCGACAAAAAGATTTTTTTACCTTCGTCTACGTCCTTGCTACGTTCGAATCAGTGGATTGAGAAGCCCTTGGGCAGATTATAGACTCAACTGGCCTTACTAAGATATCTTGCAGTGTCATCATAGCTCTACCTTATAGGATAAAGATGTTCAAGTGATGTATTCTAGTGAACGGCCAGTGCAGCCCGTTTTTTCAAATCACGACAGGAGGGGGCCAAGGATGCGCAGCTACCCAAGATCTCTTCAATGTCATCATAGACTACGTTATGACAAGGACTACTCCACGTCTCAGCTTTGGACTCAAGTTTGGAGATCCTTTCATTGCAGATGCTGATTTTGCCGATGACTTGGCCATTCTGGCGGACTCCATGGAGCAGTTGCTGGAAGCGCTTCGAATCCTACGAGTAGAGGCTGCAAAAGTAGGACTGCAGATAAACTGGACTAAAACGAAAATTATGGCCAGTGACCCATCCTCTCCTGCTGCCAATCCTTCAGTTAGCCTGGATAGCACCACTAGCATCGAAGTTGTCCAAAGGTTCACCTACCTGGGCTCCATAATTTCTTCAGAGGGCTCGCTTCTTTCTGAACTACAAGCGAGAATATCCAAAGCGTCTTCTGCCATGGGCAGACTGAACTGTCACCTCTGGCAAAAACCAAACATCAGTCGCACAATGAAGCTGCGGATTTTCAACGCCCTCGTCGGCTCTGTGATGCTCTATGGAGCTGAGACGTGGCAAGCTTCATCTGCACCCCTTAAGGCAATTGATGTCTTTCAGTTGAAGAGCCTGAGGACGATCGAAGGTCTACGATGGTTCGACTTTGTCAGCAATGAGAAGCTGCTGCAGCTCACCAAGCAGTCTCGGTTTTCGACCCAAGCAGCCGAGCGAACACTACAATGGTTCGGACACCTACTTCGAATGTCTCCACACATACCTGCGAAAACGATCCATGACTTCGACCCTGTCAAAGCCGATTGGAAGCGACCTCGCGGCCGACCGAAGAAACGATGGTCTGACAGCCTGTCCGAGTTCCTGGCGATGGCAAATATCAGGTTGAGCGATGTGCAAACGCTTGCCATGGACCGAAGTGGATGGAGGAGGCAAACGTCACTCTCTGCGCCGAGCAGCGCCCGGCAGGAGACATAAGTCAAGTCAAGTCAAACACACCCTGCATTGACTTTCTTAGCTTTTCTTTTAGTAAATGTGATACTTTTTTTTCCATTTTGATCGTACCAAAAATCTGCCTTGGTGGCAACCATGTCAATATGCCTGCATGACCAGTTAACAGAACAAGCATATATTGAAATGGGTCTTAATTTTACCAAGCACACCATGCGTTGATTTTCTTAGCTTTTCTTTTAGTAAATGTGGTACTTTTTTTTCAATTTTGATCGTACCAAAAATTTGCCTTGGTGGCAACCATGTCAATTTCCCTGCATGACCAGTTAACAGAACAAGTATATATTGAATTTGGTTTTAATTTTACCAAGCACACCATGCGTTGATTTTCTTAGCTTTTCTTTTAGTAAATGTGGTACTTTTTTTCCATTTTGATCGTACCAAAAATCTGCCTTGGTGGCAACCATGTCAATTTCCCTGCATGACCAGTTAACAGAACAAGCATATATTGAATTGGGTTTTAATTTTACCAAACACACCATGCGTTGATTTTCTTAGCTTTTCTTTTAGTAAATGTGATACTTTTTTTTCCATTTTGATCGTACCAAAAATCTGCCTTGGTGGCAACCATGTCAATTTCCTTGCATATCCAGTTAACAGAACAAGCATATATTGAATTGGGTTTTAATTTTACCAAACACACCATGCGTTGATTTTCTTAGCTTTTCTTTTAGTAAATGTGATACTTTTTTTTCCATTTTGATCGTACCAAAAATCTGCCTTGGTGGCAACCATGTCAATTTCCCTGCATGACCAGTTAACAGAACAAGCATATATTGAATTGGGTTTTAATTTTACCAAGTACACCATGCGTTGATTTTCTTAGCTTTTCTTTTAGTAAATGTGATACTTTTTTTTCCATTTTGATCGTACCAAAAATCTGCCTTGGTGGCAACCATGTCAATTTCCCTGCATGACCAGTTAACAGAACAAGCATATATTGAATTGGGTTTTAATTTTACCAAACACACCATGCGTTGATTTTCTTAGCTTTTTTTTTAGTAAATGTGATACTTTTTTTCCATTTTGATCGTACGAAAAATCTGCCTTGGTGGCAACCATGTCAATTTCCCTGCATGACCAGTTAACAGAACAAACATATATTGAATTGGGTTTTAATTCTACCAAACACACCATGCGTTGATTTTCTTAGCTTTTCTTTTAGTAAATGTGGTACTTTTTTCCATTTTGATGATACCAAAAAATTTCCTGGGCTGTAGTCTTTGTGTTGTAGCTACAAGAATGACCAAAAGAATTAGAAGACAGAAGCCCACGCCCACAGTTTATAGAATTAGCAGTATGATCATTCCCTATCTCACCCATTATAAAAACCCGGACCAAGGTGAGAGTGCTCCAGAGAACGTTTTTGCAGATATAAACATAAGCGGCATTAGATCTTTTCTTGGGTAGACATGTCAGATTTCTCTTGGACGCGAAACAAGTGGAAACCTGCTATTACGAATAATGCACTTTGTAACCATTTCTCATTGATTGACGGAAACAGATTAACCCGCTAATGCAGAAATAAGTGGGAGGAGCTTTTTGTTCGCACCGAGAATGAAGACCAGAAATGATCTGCGATAAACTTACTGGATAATTCTATAAACTGCGCCCACGCCTGACCATCTTTTTTTCATCCAGTTTGAATTTAGCTATAATTTGCTACCATTTATGCCAGTAAATCAAAATTTTGGTACTTGTTAAATATCCCGACCCCACTCAAAAATTTCTATTTGTATGATCTGAAGAAAAATATTTGTCTGCCAGGGCCGTATTCAGGATATTTTTGGAAGCGGTTTTTACAAAAGAATTTTTTTTTCGTTGGATGGGGATCTACGAAAAAACCTCAAAAAAGCATAAAATTTTTGTCTATATTCATTTTGATACGGAAAAAATTTCGGTGGGGATTCAAATTCCCTACCCCCCCCCCTGGATACAGCCTTGCTGTCTACAGTAGGTTATAATTAGCTTTGTCTCATTGAAAAAACACTACATAGAGATATATTTATATTAAATATTTAATGTATAGAGGAGGTTAGGTTACGTATTTAACATAACGCGTTCTGGGCGGCCTGCTTTCCATAATTTTCTTCTGTAGTTTCCATAGTTTTGTTTCTAAAATACTGTATTTTCATCATATTTTGGTGTATTTCATTAGGATTAACTTAACTCCACTTCTTGGGTGGGGTTGGAATATTTAACAAGTACCAAAGTTTAAACTTATTGTCATTACCAATATAGAAAATTTGTAAAAACAATTTAACTGTGTACCTAAAAACACAAGGGTCAGGTATCTATCTATCTACCTATGTAGTTGATGAGTGTTAATCTCTTAGAAAACACTAATATTTAGCTCTGATATCAATTATGGATTAGGTGACTTTATACAACGGCTACCTGAATCCTGAAGCCAAGCAAGCATTTACCATTACACGGTCGGTAGGTTTCATAAAAATGATCAAGAATTTTATGCATAGTTTTTGTAAGACTGCCCTTTTTGTCTTGTGGCTGGGAGTGGGGGTCGAATCAGAACTTTAAGGAAAATATTGCTTTAGGGGGAGGGGGATAAAGAGAGTTCAATTTTCTTGTGAGGAAGTGGAAAAAACGTTTCTTTACTTTCACTTAAGAGTATACCCATTTTCTTTTTCTTTATTATGGTTGTCTTGTGACAGGCTCTTTGGCAAAAATAAAATAAAAGTATAATTTCTTACAACCTAAAACAAAACATTATGATAATTTCAATCTTTTCCTTCAGTATGAATCTTAGTTACATAGCAACGGATGAATAAACACAGTTGTTAAAATTTTGTTGAACTTGGCTTTTTTTTGTCATTTTTCATTGAATATTCTCAACAAAGTTTCTTAAGATTCTTTGTTTTGTCTTGCGTAACAAGAAATGTAACTTGCAAATAAAAGAAATGTAACGCTCATGAGAGGTTCAACTTCATTTTGGATCTTAATAAGCCCCCCCCCCCTATACCCACACGGTTCTTCCCATAATTTGATCCATGTTTCTTCAGTACTTCGAAACGTCATTATTAAGAAGCAGTGTTTCGTTTTTCTCTAAGAAGACCGATACGTACCTTTTTTAGATTTTGGTGTGTCGTTTGCAATTTTAATAAATAATTTAAAATCCTTACTTTTGGATAGTTATTCATATTTTATTCTTTTTTATTCTGTGTTTTTCTCGGGTCATAATTTCCCTCTTGTTGTTCCATTGCTGATTGAGATTTTTTATTTTTTATTTATTTATTTTTTTTAAATATATCGTTGGGTAAATCGCGAGTAATTAATCGGATGTCACTTTTTTCAATTCTTTCTTATTTGTCACTTCTTTTATTTTGATTGACTAACAATTACTTTCGTTACTTGTTTTTTTTTATCGGTGCCAAACAGCCTTATCTCCTTGCCAGATGTTTGTATATTTAATATGTTATATTTGTATGATTGAAAAATAAATAACCCTGAAATGAACCTGAACTAATCAGTAACAATTATGGAACTAGGTCAACCCAAGTTTCACTATTTAAACAACTTCTTTCATGGAATGAACTCTTTATTGAATGATCTTGTTTTTCAATAGCAAAGACACCTTGAACTATTCACTTGATTTTGAGTCAACTTGCTCAAATTTTACTCTGTCCGGGCAATCTGCTTTAGACAAGCTATGGTTTTAACCAGGGGCGGATCTAGAGCAAAATCTTGGGGGGGGGGGGGAGAATGTGACAAGGGCACCAAAAAGTTACCAAATTCACAAGTTTATTTAAAAAAATAGTGAAAACCAGAAAAAAAACACGGAATGAAGGCACCAGAAAAAACCTTGGGGGACCCAGGTTTTCCCCAGCCCCCAGGATTTGCCAGTGGTTTTGACTTCTAGTTTTACACAGAGGTTGAGAATTTCACCGAAAAAAATCTAAGCAGCTTTTAAAGAAGAGTTCTGGATTTAAAGTTTCCTGACGAGGAAAACTTCCCGGTGAGGAGTTTGCGGTGCCGCACCATGCCCGGTGGTGCTTTAGGCCAGAATAGCCTGCAAGCATCTACTTAACACACGACAAAAATTATATTAGAAACATCCTTAGAGACGTTTTTTAAGCAACCTATTTCATTGAGGAGGACACTATAAAAGCAATAACAAAATAAAAGAATTATTAAGAATAGATGAGAAAATCTAGGAAGAATTTGAATCATTTATTTGGGAGTGGGCTGTAGAATTTACCTGAAGGCCTCCTCTGTGTCAATGCCTGAAGAACAAAAATAGCGACTCTTTCTTATAATTTCCAAATATAACCCAATTTTTGAGGGACAAACGGGGGTTGAAGAATATAGACCCCTTTAAAACTCAGTTATTTGTAGTAATCACCATACGCTATTTGAATCTCCTTTGCTCCTGGAAATTACAAAATTCGAGACAAAATTCATAATTCCTTGGATAAACCAAAAATTGTAAATTACAGAAAAAAGCAGGATTCATGGCTGTATAAATTAGCGGTGATTCTAATCTACTTCGTGTATAAATATTTTCGAGTAAACAGGAACTAATTCTATAATTTTGCTAATTGTGGTCACCATTACAAAGAATAATGTGCCTATAATTACTAAAGTGTAAGGACCGTCCTTCCATAGGCGTGGTACTGATTTCAATGCGTATAAAGCAGATGTTCAATTTTTTAGAATCATCAGTTTTATTAGGTACATCGTGAAATTACAGACAATGAAGGTATACTTTTCATTTTTGACTGGCAAAGAAACAACTTCTAGAATAATAGTAGGCTACAAGTCAATAACCAAGTTTTATCAAACAATTCGCGGTAACGAACTGTAAGTAAGGAGCGACCCGGTTCAATAGTAATCGAAACTCTAAAAAACGGAATTTGATACCAATAGATACATCAAAAGAATCGGATTTTTATGCTGATTTAAATATATGATTTTCATCAGTTTTAGTATTACCTATCAAAAGCTACGAGCCTGAAAAATTTGCCTTATTTTCGAAAAAAAGGGGGAAATTAGACCAGCAGATTCAGCGTAACAGAAAACCTTATTGTAGAGGTATCAAGGTCCTATCTGTAAAAATGTGGAATTTTGTATTTTTTGCATAAAGAAAGATCACGGATGCGTTTTATTTATTTATTTTTTTCCTCAGGGGTGATCGTATCGGCCGAGTGGTCCTAGAATATCTTGAGAGGGCTCATTCGAAGGGAAATTAAAAGTTCTAGTGCCCTTTTTAAGTAACCAAAATAGTTGATTACGGGGGAGGATATTTCCATGGAGGATTTTTTCATGGGAAAGGGACGTTTCTATGAAGGGGCGCCGGATTTCCAAGCATTATTTAAAAAACGATCAGAAACTAAATGAAAAAATAAGTTTTTTAACTGAAAGTAAGGAGGAACATTAAAGCTTAAAACGAACAGAAATTATTATGTATATGAGGGGGATTTCCCCCATAGTCAATACCTCGCTCTTTACGCTAAAGATTTTTTTAGTACTTTCAAAAGAGCTATCTATTCTAATTAAACGGGCTTTTATAATTCAAGGGTCATTATTAAAGAATTGGAAAAAAATTCAAACTTTAGTGTAAAAAGCGAGGTATAGGGGGCAAACTCCCTCATATACATAACAATTTCTGTTCGTTTGAAGTTTTAGTGTTGCTCCTTACTTTCAGTTAAAAACTTGTTATTTTTTTATTTATAATAGAAAAGGGCTATCAGGATCCCGGTCTCCAACAGTAAATGCTTCAGCATAGTTTTAACTATACTGAAAACGCTAAGGATTAAAAGGAAACAAAATGATGGTATTCATATCGTAAGATCATCACCAAATCTTAAATGATTGAAGGTTTTTATATTTTAAAATAGTAAACTACATGGAAGAAACTTCAGCGGAGAGTTGAAAAAGGCGAGGGGGGGGGGGTGAGGTTAGGCTTATTGCTATTATGGCATTACCAAAAAAGGCATTACCAGAAAGGCATTACCAAAAAATTTTTGCACCCCCCCCCCTTTTGTAATCTGAAAAATATGATTTTTGCAGCATTTTTATTTAAAGAAATGGTTATTTTGAGTATCTTCACGGAATAATTGAAAACTAAACAAAATTGCTCCTCCACCAAAGATTTTGAAAAATACATGATTGCCCCCCCCCCTCTGTCTTTTGTAAATTAGCACCACTGAGCAAGGGCTGTCATCCCCGCAAGATCCCATTGCAAATACTTCCGTATAGTTTTAGCTGTACTGAAAATAACTAAGGTTAAGAACAATACAATGTTTAAGCCCCATGGTTTA
The DNA here is from genome assembly GCF_049724085.1 of Artemia sp. Qi Xiang Cuo. Taxonomy (NCBI): domain Eukaryota; kingdom Metazoa; phylum Arthropoda; class Branchiopoda; order Anostraca; family Artemiidae; genus Artemia; species Artemia sp. Qi Xiang Cuo. The sequence continues at coordinate 58,840,487 of NC_142811.1, forward strand.
AGCCCTTTTTATTTCAACATAGAATGAGCTAAAGAAAAGAAACTACAGGAGAGGGTTAAGTTAGGTTTTTCCTTATTATGGCGTTAATTTGTAAGATATTTACGTGCCACATAAACGAAATGAATATTAAATACTCATCATTTTTTTAAACAGCGTATTTTATAATATATTTTAAAATACATTAAGATTTGATGAGATATTTTGAAAACGCAGGTTTTTTTTTATATCTTTAACTGAAGAAAACTAATTTTAGAAAAGGGTTACTCCAAAAAACAAAGATGAAACTTTAAGAATGGTGAAATATACTCTATGTAAGGAGGTTTGCTATAATCCCAGTATCCCGTTGCAAATTTTTCCGGTATAGTTTTAGCTGTAGCCTACTAAAAACGCTTAAGATTAAGAGAAAGAAGATGTGATAGCATTTACACTAATTATCGTAGCAAAAATTAATATAATTTAATTGCGTTGTACTTCGGTAATGAGTGAACGACACAAAAACTAAAGCAGAGGTTGGGGGAGAGGGAGGGTGGTAGGCTTTTTATTGACGTTGATATAACTAAATTACACTACTTTAGAATACGTTAGGGGGCGCGCTGCTCCCTCTGGATCCGCCACTGATTCATAGCTGTTCTTAGCTTAGTTTATTTAAATAGCCTCCTACTAAGGTTTTAAATAAGGTTATATCTCTTCCAGTTGGCATAACTAGTTTATTGTTACATTGGAGCTCTGCATGTTAGTTTAAATATAGCATTAGTAAGCTTTAGAAAGCAGCCTAAATGTAAAATGTGCAGAGCAAGGCCGTACCCAGAGTGGGGGGGCTAGGGGGGTTATGCGTTTGTTGAGTTTTTTTGTGTACCCCCCCCCCTCGATGACGTTTATGACGTTATTTTATTGACGTTGTTATATATAGATATTTATAAACCACATAAATAAAAGAAACAATCAGCTATTAGGTATGAATGTCTTATTGAGCTACTTTTTTAAGCTATATTTTAAAATATCTTTTAATTTCGCTGAAATCCCTTTGAAATGTAGGCTTTTTTTAAGTACATTAATGAATAGATCGAATCTTGTTTATTACAAAAAAGCTACAAAGCCCTGGCAACGGACAAAATAATACGCTTAACACATAAATGAACATTTCAACAACGTATATAAGCACTCACACATACTCAACAGCATTTAAAGCACACATCCCTACCCTTCCTTACAAAATCTGTTGTATGTGCAATCCCAGTTTAATCTAACCTAAAATCTATTAAATTTTTCCTCGATCATTTGAACCTATGTCTGAAACAAATCATTCAGTTTGATTCACATTGATATGAAGTAATTGTTTCCTTAAATCCTGTAATTTTGAACAAAGGGTCACAAGGTGAAGCAGTGAATAAAACTACTTTAGGTATCTTAGTACACTAAAAAACAAAGACGAACTTGACAAAAGGTAGGGGCTACTCCATGTGAGACGAAATACTTCAGTTGAATCCAAGTCTACTACCGTCAAGGTCGCCGCATCCAGTGGGAGGGTTGATGGTCCGAGCCCCCCCCCCCAAAAAAAAATGTCTGTCCGACTGGTAAAAATAGAAATATGAGTACTTGCTAATTTAAGAAAACACAGTCAAGAATTAGGCTTAGGTTAGATCTGAAAAAAAAAAAAAATTTATAGCCATAAAGACAAGTAACGGGTGATAGAAGGAATTGGACTTATATAATATCAAATATATTTTTGCACATTAGGAGGGGGGGTGTTGGTAGAGTATTTGGACAGCGTATACTTAAAACAATTCTTACTTCATAATATGCAGAATAATTGTAGCTAACGCATTTGCTTGCGGACCCGATATACTTTACATCACCCCACTAATGTGCAAATATATAGCCCAAATTATATAAGTCTAATGCATTCTGTCACCCGTCACTTGTCTTTGTGGCTATGAAACCCGTTTTCTCAGATCTAAATTTAAACAAATTTTTGGCGCGTTGTTTCAAGGTTTTTTAAACATCCCTACCCCCGCCTCCCCCAAAACAAAATCCTGGATATGTTCTTGACTCCCATCGTCATCCCAATATTCTTCTTCGAAAGTTGGAATATAGTTTTAAATTTACAGCAAACACTTTAAATAACTGAAATGATTACTGAAATGATTCTTTACTTTATCACAAATACTATGGATGATTTAAGCCTCTATTATTTCAGTTTAGGTGAATTATGGAAAATAAGTTATAGCAGAGGGTTGAAATGCGGCAGTCTTTTTTTTTTTATTCCTCATGTTATTTATAATCTTGTTCTCTAAATTGATTAAAAAATATATTAAAATATTAGAATTTTAAGCTATATACAATTAACAAATACGGTGTTTTTTTGGTTACAGAGTAAACCTTAATGCATCGAATTGACAAAGGAATTTTTCGACACAATATTTTCCGTATCTCTGATGGAAGGTTTTTTTTACCATAAATAATTTTTGCTTATTTCCACAAACTTAAAATTTTTAGAAACAACTATTTCAAAAGGAAAAAGATTTTGATTGTGAGAATAGGAATAATAATTGTTCCAATACAATGAAATATTTAAAATCAAAATATTTTGAGCATTCAACTTTATGTCAGCTCGTTACAAAACGGACATTGTACACAGGAGTCAAGGGGTACAAGGGGTTCACCCTTCTGCAAGAAAAAACCATAACAGACTTTTGAAAATATGGAAATTTTAAGGTTAAACAAAACGGTGCGTAAACATTTGTAGATATTATCTACAGTATTTTTACCTGTAAGCCCTTGATAGGGTGAACTTGCATAATCTGTCCAAATTTTCCCTCGCCCTCATTTAAACTTCTGCAGGTCCTATGCTTAAAGTATAGAGCATTAACTTTTGATTTATTTGTAATACTCTTTTAATTTATGAATAATAATTATGAATTCAGTGGAGGATCCAGAGGGGGATGAGGGGGCACGCGCCTCCCCTAACGTGGTCTAAAGTAGTGTAATTTACTTAATTAACGCAAGTTTGCGTTCAATAAACTTGCTCATAACGCAACTTTATCGGATTAACCTATTTTGCCCCCCCCTAAAAAATCCTGAATCCACCCCTGTATGAATTGTCATTTAAAAATTTATTATAGTCAAATATTAGCTTATAACAATGTAGGCTGTTATAGTTTATATATACTCGCCTGACATGGTCTTTTTCCAGAGATCCACCCTTCTCTGACAACAATTTTACATTGCAAACGTCGTTGAATAAAATATTAGTTTCTCTAAGGCTAAAATTTAAATCAGTTTTAATCATATTAGTTTTGAAGAACCCTAATGCTCTTGCTATCATATGAAGTTAAGTTTAATATCTGCTCAAAGACAAACCCCTTCATATCTAAGAAATGTGTTAATCAATTGTAAGTTTCCTAAATTTATTTTTATTATTTATCTACCATCTTTTGGTTTCTTATGGTACTCTTTACATATTGTCACTAAGTTTGCTTATATTCTTTTAGGCTTTTATCGCTTGCACTTTGTTTGCTGTTGCCCTGGCTGCCCCACAAACCTACAAAGAGCCAGAATCTAGCCCAGAATACAAAGCAGAGAGCTACAAGCCTGAGTATAAGGCAGCTGAATATAAGCCAGCCTACAAGACCGATGAAGTAAGTTAGAATCCGCTTCCTTGTTAATATCTCCCACTTCCTTAGCCCCCACTCTTGACACTGAAGTTTCAACAAACTTCGTCAATAAGGCATAAGCTTCGCTTTACCGCAAAGAGTGGAAGATTGAGAGGAAGATTATAAACCTCCTAAAGAGAAAAGATAGATTATGCAGCTTTTCAGTGTTTACGTCCTTCTTTACTTTCCTTTGAATAAACTTCTTTAAGTTTGTTTTTTTTATTTAATTTCTGTCCCTTCTTAATATCGTAATGTCAACGGCTATCTAAATATGAAGAGAACTGTCACCTTCCTTGGCTCGGCCCTCTTGCTAAAGTTTAATTTTTGCATAACAATTGCATGCAGATAAAAATCAACCCTGAGACTCCAAGAATATTTGATTTTTCAGTTGGTGGTACTTGTATTTTCCAAGGGAGGGGAAGGGATCATTGAATAAATATTGCCCCCGGTGGGGTTCTTCCATCCCTTTCACCTTTTTGCTAGCAAGAATATAAATAGGACCACTGATGCCATTTTAGGACCAAAAATATGAGAGTTACTATACACTGAGGATATTTTAAAAAAATATGAGAGGTACAATACACTGAGCATTCATATTTTACGATAAAACCAAATAAATTCTCTCAAATAAACAGATATTAAAATGAAAATCTCTGTCCATCCTGATCTGGAGGATTTCTCAGGAAAAGTGGAAAAATTTAACCCTAATAATGGAATTTTTAAGGTTCCAAGCAACTCTTGTCCCTACAAAAGATACACAGACCTTTTCCCAATAGTTTTTAGCATTTTGCAGCCTTGAATACCCATCAACATATGTTCTATATTCTCTGTTTCTGTTCTATGGCCTCTGTAACAGGCTGGTTGTATATAAAAAACTTCAGTGTTTCTAAGCCAATGATTCCCAAAAATTCTGTTCAATAGAATTTTAGTGCTACTTGAGCAAAAATTTGTGTTTAGTAGCACAAAATGGCAACAATCAGTTTCTTGGTATGGTTTGACCTCTTTTGTGACTCAGAAGAGGCACAAACACTCCGAATGTTTGTTCAAACGAGGTCCTTCTCCTCATTGTTTTCTCTCTCTTTTACTTAACACAAGAAGTGAATTCGGCTCAATTCCAGACGATAATCTTTAGAAAATAAATATTGTTTTATCATTAAGTAGAAAAAAAAGAAGCAAAACAACAGCAACAAAACAAAAACACAAAATTTGCATTTTTTCTGACAAAAAAAAATGTGCAAGTTTTGTTTTTTTGTATATAGGGACCTACAAACTCCAGAAAGAGTTCTTGGATATGTTTGATTTAATGGGTTAACTTTCACTAAAGTTTCGCCCCCCCCCTTCATTTTTGGGAGTTTTGGCCTCAGACGGCTTGGTGTTGCAGGGAGTTGGGTTTAGTTGTTAGAAATGATAGGACCAGCTACGACTCTTAGCACATAACTGAGCATTTCAGCAACATACAAAAAAGCGTGGTTTAGAATGCCCAACAAATTCCAATGTGATGCACATTTTTTTCTGAGGAATCATCCCAGCTACCCGCTTACCTCAAAAATATTTGAATCTCAAATATAATATGGAGTTGGTATATCCTCATATGTTGGTACCGCCAATTCACGAACATGCTACGGGGGAAAATTTATGTTTAAAATCTAGGGGGGATTTTGACTTCTTTTTTTCAATAAAAATACCCCAAAAAAGTTTTTGCAATGAAAATACCAACAAAAGGTATTTTCAAAGTCTAGGGAGAGGATGAAAATTATGGGGGGGGGATGAAAATACAGGGGGAGGTGAAAATATAGGGAGAAGGGTAAATATCTCCAATTGTTGCCACTGTGTATGTTGCCACTGTAAATCCCTCAAAGCCACCTTCTTCAGCACTAACCCGTATGCCAACTTCTTCTCAGTGCAATGCTTTTTAAAAAATTCATTCGGAAATCAATTTTTTTTAGTGCAATGCTTTTTGTAAAACTTAATATTTTTATTTTCAAAACTTAACATCTTTTTCAGTACAAATACGACTACGCCCCATACCAATTTGCCTGGGGAGTGAAGGACGACTACACCAAAAATGACTATACCCACGAGCAAGTTACCGACGATAAAGGCTATACCAAAGGAAGCTACAGTGTCCTCCTTCCGGATGGGCGTATCCAGACTGTCACTTACACCGTCTCAGCGGAGGGAGGATATAATGCTGATGTCCAATATACTGGAGAAGCAATATACCCTGAATACAAACCTGCCTACAAGGCTGCAAATCCAGCACCAGAATATAAAGAAAAGTCATACTCCTCGGAATATAAAGCACCAGCTTACGAATCACCAGCTTACAAAGCACCAGCTTACAAAGAACCGGCTTACAAAACACCAGCTTCCGAAGCACAAGCTTACAAATCACCAGAATATGAAGCACCATCTTACAAAGCACCAGCATATGAATCACCATCTTACAAAGCACAATCCTACGAAGCACCTTCTTACAAAGCACCAGCTTACAAAGCACCGGCTTACAAAACACAATCTTACGAGTATACTACCCCAGCATATACTACTTTAGCATATTAGATTAGAACGAAATATATCAGATGATTAGTTTTATTCAAGTATTTTTATATCTTATTATTAAACAATTTTCATCATTAATTATCGAAAGATGCAGCAATGTAGTGTTTATCTAATTAAGCTTAATTAAGCTTTTTTTTAATTAAGTTTAATAAATCGTTTTAATTAGAGATAGACTGGGGCGTTCCCTCCTAGCCTTAATTCACACTCGGTTTCATCAAATTTATCCCCCTTTCCCTCCCAATTACAGCAATGGTGGCAATATTGACCCTAACTTAAACACAGGTCTATTTGTTTTACCCAGATTGTAAGGTCTTTGTAGTTTTTCTCAGCTGTCTTCACCGCCTTGTTGAAATTAGAACCTCCATCCTTTTAACCTTGATTCAACATATCTAAGGCATAGGTACCCGGTTTGCTCAAGGATTGTCGATCAGTGGTGCTCGATCGATCCTTGACTGAATTGTTGGCAGTGTCAATATACACCGAAATGGTGCATAGTGCCACCGAAAGGTGGCACTTCTTCGCTGCTGATCATGAGCAAATAGACCAAAGCCCCAATAGTGTCAATGGCTTTCCTAAAGTTAATTACCTACTAATATT